>NC_056747.1:667736760-667760791 GCF_019279795.1 Protopterus annectens | reverse complement strand
CCTACTACCTGCTTTGCGTGCCGCTTGCTTACCACGGTCGTGGAACACAGTGGTATTTACGGACCGTAGTGTTCCCGATCGGTGCCGGGATAGCACATTCGTATTTTCGCCATACATGCCTGATGCTGTGTAATGTTGCCGACGGACCGTGTTGAGTGTACCTTATGGCCGCCATACATACGGTCATGGTTTGTACATGCGTCCTTTGCATCTCCTGTTGGCTATGGCCCTGTGGTACATTCTGGGACATTTCCGCTTTGCATCGTTTTACGTCGCCACGTGCATAGCCACTGAGGAGATGTCAGTACTACTTTGTGGGTACTGCTGTACATACGCCTATGGTTCCTGTACTGTATGCTCACGCATGTTATTACACTCCGCCTGTGACATGTCATCTACATACACATTTTACAGTGGCACACACATTACACACACACAGTGGAACACACGACAACCTCACCTCACACATACACATATTGCCGCCATGGCTCTCAACCTTCTATTTCCAGAGTGAGGAACACACACATTAGTAATGTGAAACAAATGGGCATAATGTGGAACACATAGTAATGGCATAGTGACAACTTCAGCTAAGTAGGTCATAGGTTGATTATAATATGCTGATTTACTTACAGTGAAAAACCTTTAATGAATTACTATGATTACATTCTATTTACCAGGATGTCATTTATATACATTCCTAACAATGGATGTTTGACAGACATTTTCAATGTGGAACTTTGAGGAACTGCGAGGAACATGAACTGTTTTACACCCCAAATGAGGTAGGTCCCTCATAATGTCGTACACTTCACTGGTATGCTTGCCGCTGCGACCGACGGTTGAACACAATACGTACGTTGGCTGCATCGCCGGTGGCGGCGTGTATCTCCGCACTCATATCCTATGGATATGACACGCACATATCCCATTACTGTACCGTGGACTGGTGACCATCCCGACACGCGGATATGTATTGATGCAGGTTGACATTTCCATGGCTGGCGTTACCTGCTCTGCCCACCCTCCTGGATGATCGGGTTGTCGGTCACTATGTTTACTATGTGGTGATTTCGCCTTACTTATCTGTGAACTTGCATCCTGGGTTCCATATTACCCTGTTGTACTTTATATCTGTGTATGCGCATATATTTCTACATGTGTACTGATATCTATTTCCGTATCTGTGTATGCACATGAGTACATATGTGGTCGACTTGCGGCGATAGTGGCAGCATACGGCTACGCCGTGTGCTGTAGAACCGGCGTGCGTTGAGGTGTTGGGGGTCCATGCTCTGCTGGCTATTGGGTGTGCAGTGTTTGGTCGGTGCCTTTGTTGAGTCAGACATACGCCCGCACATATGGTACACATTACGGGCGGACATGTTTGTGTGGCGTCCATTTTACTGTGTGTGCAGGTCAGGAGGTGTCAGTCCATGGGGCCTACACTGTCAAAGTATGTGCTATGCGTTCCCTCTTTGCCAGGGCGTAGGCATATTGGGTACACCTCTGTCTACCTACTGGGGCTGGCTCAGTGTGTCCATGGCGCTGAACGCCCTGTGCCTGTGCTTGCCCTGGCAGTTGTGGCGGGCTTGCTGGCCCTCCGCCATTATGTCCCTGCAGCAGCTGTTTCCGCAGAATCATATTGTGTAGCATACAACATACTATGAATATGTGGGCACTTGTGCCTGGAGAGTACTGCAAGGCTCCACCGGATGTATCCAAGCACCGGAACCGTGATTTCAACATCCCAAACACACGCCTATGATTATTCTTGTTTGTGCGCAGCCTCATTATGGCGTTCTTGCATGTGTGTGTGCATTTCTGATGGGTGTCATCAACCGCGGCTCCTGTGCGTAGCCAGCATCCCCCCCAAGGTGACCTTGTGTGATGTGCCCCCTGGCGTATCCCTGATACAGCTGTGAGGCATGCCAGATATGGGAGTCGTGGTAGCTTCCAGGGCTGCCAGCACACACATCCATGATAATGCCCTGCGCATTGCACACGACCTGGCAATTGATGGAGGGGTATCCCTTGCGTTTTATGTAGCGTCTACCCTGCTCCCCGGGTGGTGACTTAATTTCTATGTGCGTACAGTCTATCGCACCCAGGACCTCCGGGTATTGTGCCACACGGTGGAAGCAGCGCATATTGCTAGCCAACTCCTCCTGAGATGTGTGGAAATTTATGTGCTCATGGGCATGTGGTAACATGGCATCCAGGAACTGGTGTAGTACCCTGGATGCTGATGCCTGTGAGATGCCCATTATGTCCCCAGTTGGCCTTTGAAAGGTACCTGTAGCCAGTATTCGCAAGCTCACACATACCTTTGTGTCCACTGGGATGGGCTCCCCTCTGTTGTCTCTTGTTCTCAGGCGGCCGGCACAGCTCCACTATTTGCTGTAACGTGTCCCTGTCCACCCTGTAGCTCTACTATCTCCAGGTCTCGCAGCCCCTGGTAGGTCACCCTTGGTCTGAACACTCTCCTTCTCCTGTGAGGCCTACGGTAGTTGTCGGCACCACCCTCCGCAACTCGGCCTGTCCCTGCCACATACCTATGCATCACGCCACGGCGGCACCCAGCATATACATATTAAAAGTTCCCGCCTGTTTACACCCTACGGTGCGGCGTTTCGAAATCAAGGCTGTGTGTTGTGTGCATTCACACTTAATACTGTTGTGCTGTATACCCGGTGATGTCATTGGGTGTGTCTGTGCCGTATCCATGGCTTATTTCCGTGGTTTTACGGTTGCAACTGCAACGGTACTGCCTGTAGTGTTACATTACAGTTGCCTGCATTGCCTTGGCTTTGCATCTTACATTACTGCATCCTGCAGGCACATGGCATATGATGCATTTTATCTGCAGCCGCAGTTATGCTACCTCTGTACTTGGCTGTGCTATTTCGGTTATTTGCTCTTTGCATTTCTGCTACATCCCCTACTATCTTTGCATTCATATGCCTCCCCTTTCCCGTTATGCAGGAGTCTGCATGCAGAGTTATCAGCTGCCGCCGTTTGCCCTTCCTGGATTGATTGGTGTTGATTGCTCATTACGGCTCCATTTACACTGCTTCTGCATTTCCTCGTATTCTCCGCATTACCTTCCTATATCCGTGGTTGTTGACGGGGAGGCCGTCACATGACTGGTTTAGGGAACGTAGTCATCCTCGTGCACATGCATCTGTATGCGCATTATGTACTCTCAGCGCATCTATTTCCTAACACGCCAGTCCTGATGCTGTGATGTGCATTGTACAGCCCAGATTTGCTGACCTCCAATATCCTTCCTCCAAATGTGGCACACCCCTCTGTGGTTGACATGTATCTCGTAGGCCACTCCTCGGTGTAGTACCGCCGCTTGCTCCATCCTTACACCGCGCCGCTTTTGCGATTCACTATTATTTGCCTCATTTGCATGGAATTGACTACTAATACATGGTTACGGCGAACACCGCCACCACTCCTTGACAACCATTGCGCTGGGGTTGAAGCTTTACATACATACTATGGTGTGTGGTGGCTGTGCAGCTGATGTGTGTTATACTGCTCTTTTAGGACATTGTCATATTATTTCCTTGCTTTGCAACTTCTGTGCACATATCCCGGGGGTCTGCTGTTCTTTCTACACGCGCCATTTATGTCATTTTTACATTTTGTGCATATTTTCTTTGGACATTCTCGGTGCCTTTCCACATTGGCATATTGCACCTATATGATACCTGACTTTGACAGCCTTCCGTTACTCCTCGGTCATGTTTGGGTAAATGTAAACCATTTTTTTTGGTTTACATTGCCGTGCCCTTACGCTACGCCTGCACCACTTCGTGGATCACTATTTGCCCTCATTTGCATGGTGCAATACCGCACACAGTGTGTTTTGCATACCTAAGCCGGGGGCGGAGACGGTCCGGGCGCCCGGTAGTGCACGTGGAATTCATTCATACCTGAATCGCTCAGCAGCCATATTTGGCGTTATAACGCCGACGCTATGCTGGCGCCTGGCGCAAGGTTCATGAATCCGGGGGCCTATCTATTTTAGAATAAGTTTTGTATCTGTTAGAAAAAAAGGTGTATGGTAATGATTTTGAATCTATCTGATTATTAATATTATTCAAATGATAAGAATTAGCAAAATCCTTTAAATGTTTTGCATTAGATGTAATTCTTCTCCTTCCTATAGTGGTAGTATCACTTTCATGTAGTATACAATTAAAGTCACCAGCTAAAATAATATCTCCTGTAGAGAATGATATGATCTTATCAAGATGATGTTTCACTGTATTAATACCAATTCCAGGTATCCAATATACATTAATTAAAGTGTAAGTCGTCCCATTAATTTGTATTGTAACCATACAAAACATTCCTTTGTCATCCTGATAAGACTTAATGGTTTTAGGAATGGGCATACTTTTATTCCATAAAATAGCCACTCCTCTTTTTCTGAGTGTGCTCTGAACTAACCAATACTGTATATTTGTTTGTGGCTAGTTTATCAATATCTTTTTTCAAGAGATGGGTTTCTTGTAGGAAGACTAAGTTGGCCTTATGTAAATTAATGTATCTTATTAGGCTTGTTCTTTTACATGGATTATTCAATCCATTAATGTTTAAAGAAATTCCTTTTAAAGATGTCATTTGGCATTTTTAAAACTTAAGAATCTTATGATCAAAATAACAAATAACAAGATAAGTAATGTTACATCTCCTCCTTTAGGTGTACCTTTAAATATAGCTGTATTTATTGAATCTCTTATGGGATTTCGTATAGGATTCAATGTTATTTGTAGTGACAATGAATGTACAAAATATATTGTGGATGTCAAAACTATATACAAATAACAATGAACAAGTGAAAATAATGTAAGGATTAAACCTTGCATCCAGCCTGGAGTTGTAAACTCCAACTTAGAGTAGTATTTACCACTCAAGTTAACCCCCTACCCTAAGCAGCAGTACATCAGCTACCACCTTATCAATTTAATACTAGTTATATTTAACTGAAGTTAACAGTTTTCAATTCAATTATCTAGCAAGACAAGACTACACATTTGGTAAAACAGCATCATATAAACTAAAATAAACCTTTTTTTTAAAAAACTGTTCATACTACTATATACATCCATGTAATATAAAACACTTGTATGCAAATAGCATTCAAATAATCTTGATGTTAGAAATCAAGAGGAGAGAAAATAAGTTCTAACATTCATTTAAATCAAAAACTTTGGCTAATATGATTCAGACATTACATATATTAGGATGCATCTATTTTTGTCATGTAAATACAGTTAACAGCTTCCAAAAAACTTGAATTGCTTGTATATGAGCATTTACTCAAACTCATTATTGCCAATAGAATAAAATATTGTATTCATAGAAATTGTTATAAATCATACTTCATAGTTAAGCAGATTCTCAGAAACATTTATATACATATCTACATACACACACACACACACACACACACACACACACACACATATATATATATATATATATATATATATATATACATACACACATACACACATATACACATATATATATATATATATATATATATATATATATATATATATATATATATATATATATATATATATACATACACATACACACACACACACACACACACACACACACACACACACACACATACACACACACACACACACACAGACACATACATACACACACACACACACACACACACACACACACACACACACACACACATACATATGTCAGGTAGAACCATATATATATATATGATCTCACTGAGTTGTATCTTTACTGAGCACCATCTTACATTGCTGTCCCTTCAATAAATCTGTCTGCTTTATACAAAATAATGCACAGCAAATACATTTTAGTAACCAGATTTTACAAACATGCTATACTACTGCTTTAAAATATATCACGACAATTTCTTCCAGTATAGAGTTATAAAATTATTTATGCTTGTCAATCAGATGAATTAAATGAGTTATAGTAATGTATATGTTTGGGACATAGGTTTTTAACACATATTATTAATCTGCTATTCCTGTATATGTGATGTGTCAGTGTGATATCTAGGTCAAAGTTGAGACCAGCTGCTTTCAGCTTCTCTGTGAGAATTCTGAGAGTTGAAGCTTTTGAAGTAGCTCATGGACACTGTGCATGAGACAGCCCACATCCCAGATTGTCTCTCTTAACATTTTGGCGGGAAACTTATTAAAAACTAGTGACAAACATTCATTCTACAGGTTATTACAGACTCTATGTAAGTGAAATCAAGCCCAAAATTATTAATAAGTAACAAAACTCAACATTTTTGTCCCAACTCAACTCCTATGCGAATCTTATTATTTACTGTGTCTATATGATCAAAAGTATTTCTATATATTAATAAAGAAAAGAAAAAGAGAGTAGAAAGTAAAAGGGTGTAAGGCAGAAATAAAAAAAATGTAAGAGAAAGCTATAAGAAGTATATACAATAGAATATTACTTACTGTTTATATTAATAGAGTTAAAAATAAAACATATTATTTACTATTATTTAGTTCTAATTATTATTAGTTAAAGCATGACAGATTATTTACAAACAAGCATAAGCAGTGTAATCAAGAAAGTATAATTAGGTAGTGTCATTCCTGTATCTGTGATGTGTCAGTGTGATATCTAGGTCAAAGGTGAGACTAGCTGCTTTCAGCTTCTCTGTGAGAATTCTGAGAGTTGAAGCTTTTGAAGTAGCTCATGGACACTGTGCATGAGACAGCCCACATCCCAGATTGTCTCTCTTAACATTTTGGCGGGAAACTTATTAAAAACTAGTGACAAACATTCATTTAGCAGTGTAAATGCATCCAAACATGACAAAACCTTCACAATGCATTTTACAGGTTATTGCAGACTCTATGTAAGTGAAATCAAGCCCAAAATTATTAATAAGTAACAAAACTCAACATTTTTGTCCCAACTCAACTCCTATGCAAATCTTATTATTTACTGTGTCTATATGATCAAAAGCATTTCTATATATTAATAAAGAAAAGAAAAGAGAGTAGAAAGTAAAAGGGTGTAAGGCAGAAATAAAAAAAATGTAAGAGAAAGCTATAAGAAGTATATACAATAGAATGTTACTTACTGTTTATATAAATAGAGTTAAAAATAAAACATATTATTTACTATTATTTAGTTCTAATTATTATTGGTTAAAGCATGACAGATTATTTACAAACAAGCATAAGCAGTGTAATCAAGAAAGTATAATTAGGAATAACATTTGAAGAACATATAAACTTTTAAAGGAAAAAAATGTATCAAATTACTGACCTTATTTTTCCTCTTCAGAAAGAGAAACAAGTTAAATCACAGCTTGCCATTAAATCTCCAGATATTTTGACTAGTTATGAAACAAAACATTTCTTTGCACACAGAGAATAACTTTGATTAAATCTTTTTCAAAATATTTGTTGCTTCTTGGAAATGCAGGAACTATATTTAAAAAGATTAATAATAAAATAAAATGATGAGAGAGAAAAAAAAAAACATAGTACAAATCATTTGTTTTTTAGTCTCTTCTTCTTCTCTGAAGTCTTCCACGAAGTTTCAGTTGCCAGTCTCTTTAACGAAGGACTAGCCCATTCCATTTCTTCTATTTTCTCCAAAATCCTATTTTTTTTGATAAACAGCAAAGCAGAGTCTAAGTCATCGAAAATTTTAGGACCATCAGGAAGGAAGATTTTAAGCCTGGCAGGAAACAGAAGGTATGTTTTAAACTGTGCTTTTTTAAGCTCCCTTAATAGTGGCAGAAAAACTTTTCTTTTAGCTAATACCATGGAAGAATAGTCATTGTCAAAACGCACAGTCGTTTCATTAATCTTAACAGGAGCTTTAGCCCAAGCAGATTTAAGAACCATCTCTTTATCAAAAGATGATAGAAATCTAACTATAACTGATCTAGGATAGTTTTTGTTAGAGTTAGTATTAGCTATAGATCTATGTGCTCTTTCGATACCAAAAGAGAATGCTTCTGGTAAATGTAAAGTTTTAGGGAGCCATGTTGTTAAAAAAGAAGTAATATTGTTACCTTCAATATTTTCTGGCAGTCCAAAAATCCTAATGTTATTGCGCCTAGATCTATTTTCCAGGTCATCCAGCTTTGTTTGTAAATGTGTATTTTGTTTCAGCAGAAACTCAATGTTGATTTCCTCTTCTTGTATTCTATTTTCCATGTCATTCACAGCTTCTTCTATGCCTGTCATCTGGATCTTCTGTTGTTGCAGGTCCATATGTAACAAGTCTATTTGTTTTGTAGTTTTTCTATGAAAGTGTCTATTTTAGTATCCATTTTATCCATCTTAGCAGTAAGTTGCTGGACTATAATTATCAGAGACTGAAGTTCTTTCTTGATGCTGGAGTCTTGAGAATTTGTCTTACTGGAACTCATTTCAGACTGATAAACTGACAGGAAAATTTCCAAAGTAATTTCTGACAGGAATATTATTAAGATTTCCTTTCTTTTTTAGATATAGTTCAAGAACTATATAAAACAAACATATTTAGAAAGAAAATTACTTCAAAAATTAATTTTTTTAAGTAATTAATTCCTGTCAATGTAATGAAATTGGTGGAGCTGAAGAAATCTGCTGCTATCCTGTGTTCATCCTTGGCCACACCCCTCTCCTGGTTATATTCCTGAACCCTTGAAAATAGCCATTGTATTACAGTTACACAAGGGTCATCCAGCTACAGACCCTGATAATGCCCATTAGCCCCATGTGCCTCATATGTAAAGCTATGGCAGATATTATCTCAGACTTTATTAATCAGAACATTGAAAATCTCCAATTTTGGGGCGTTCATTAATTCAGCTTTGTCAAACAAAGATCCCATTTCTTTAGCCTCATTGCTTTCTTTGAAAAGGTCACCAAGGAATAGATAGCCATCATGCAGTACACTCTAGAATATCTGGACCTGGCCAAGGCCTTTTACACTACTGACCATGTAGACTTGTAAATCTGAACACAAATCCTTATGTTGTATGGTGGATTGCTAACTGGTTGTCTGACAGATCCCCTGTGGTTAGAGTCACACGTATCACTTCTGAATGAAAAATCTTAGCAGTGGTGTCTCATAGAGATCAGTATTGGACAGTCCCTATTTGACATCTAATTCTCAGGTCTTTAAGCAACCACTCCTGGCCTATGGTTATCAACATTTGCAGACAAGTATAAACTGGATGTTGTTATTCTATTTTACACTGAATCCCAATTGCCCCAACATGGGTTAGACCATGTTAATAATTGATTCAAGGACATTGACCTCAAACTAAATATGAAAAAGGGTTTACAGTTCATTTTGATAAAACATTTTCAGGTATCAAATATTTGACCAGCTCCTCCAATCAGGTACTGTCTTAAGGGGTCTTGGGACTTTTGTTGATAATTCCTTATTTTTGGCCATCATGTCTCCACAAGGGTTCAGAAATCCTACTATCTGGGCCATCAAGTTTCCAAAAGCATCTCTTCTATATCCAAACATGTCTTAATTTTTATTTACTTTTATCTCATCAGATCCAGTATTGAATATAATGACCCTTTTGGCATCTATTTGTCTAAACATATTACTCAACTTGAGAGATCTCAGAGATTTGTAAAGTTCACTGATCTGAAAATCTTAGTTATCAGGACAAACGGGCAGGCTCACCCTGTACTCTGCCTCTCATAGACTCCACTGCGGGGATCTGGGTATAGCCTTTTGTGCCATGAAAGATCCAAGTATATTTGGCCTCCTATTACATCACACAACAAATGGTTCCTCAAATATGTGGTTAAAGGAAATAGGTCTTCATCAACATTTGAATAAAACATGCTAGTATGTTAATTTAATGTCCTATTATATTCCCTCACCTTTGGAACAAACTTCCACAACATCCGAAGCAAGATAGCACCTTAGTCTCCTGCAAGGTAAACATACATAAATGGATGGACAGCCTCAAATTCTCCCATTATGTATATTGTCTTGCCCTCCTTGATGAGGAGGGAACTTTTGAATATGGGATTTTTGTCTAGGCCTGTAATTTTCTGCAGATTGATCGCCTAGTACATACCTACAAACATTTGAACTTATATGAATTGGACTGTTTCAGATAGGGCTTATACTGATGACACACACTGTACAAGAGGCTTTGTCACTACTAGTTCTGGCCACAGCAGCCACTGAACATTGGTGTCATCAATCTCATAGTCCTGACCAATGAAACTCATCTACCTCCACCCACTGGATGCTTCACAGTTCTGACTGTTCTGTATCTTACAGCTACACACCATTCCTATCCACTGTTACAGTTCACTCAGTTCACTACTGAAAATCACGTAAGGTAATTTGCAGGGGGAAGCCCCCCTGCACCCTCTATGTGGGGGGTTGTGCCCCCCACCCCCTGCAAATAATATAGTCCAACTCCAAGACTGTGCTACAGTGGAGAAAAGGATAATATCCCAATCCCCTCTGTACCACAATCAGTAGTCATAAATCCAATGACATATTGGTAAATGTACAGTGGCATTTGCTAAACTGCACATTCACAGTATTGCAGGTCAACAAAACAGGAATCAACCACATGAGGTTTGACGTTCCTGTTTTCGACAAATGTGCACTCAACATTGTCATAGTAAACCCCTATAACACAGTAGTGAACAGGACATATGTGGCCTGATACCTAGTAAAATGGGAATAATATTTCATAAACTATGTGCCAGACAATGTGTATACAAATTATCTTGTTTGGGGTCATCCCACAGAAAATGCTAGTAGAGGTCACAAAAATGCTTGGAGTGGGAAACATGGAAACTGTCTTGGTGGCACTCAGACACATTGTATATAATAATGTGCACTACACCACCTGACAGATGATAGAATAAAAGACCTTCCTCTTGGTTTACTGGAAAACAGGTGGAGTACATGGGGCCATAATGATAACAGACATGCAACTAATAACCTCCAGGATATCAGATAAACAAGCTGTGCTGCAAAATGGCTGCAAAGTTTTGGTTCGCTCCTCTGCTATCAGTGCAAACCAAACATGCTCTTCTACATGCTGTAGCATCCATGAGATTAATGTTTATGAAATTCCTAATATGTCCCATGTCAGAATCTGGAAAGTAAACATAGCAAGAATGATTAATGCTACAGAACTCGTTGTGTCTCCTTAGATAGGGAATCCATGGATCTCTTGATTTTATGTGTGGGTAACACGTCAGTGATCATTGTACCACTGTCCACACAATAAGGGTCAACAATGTCCTGTTCATGGATGTAATGGAATCATAGTGACTAGTGTATCTGTCTTTGATACAGAAGATGAAGCTGCACAATAGAAAGGGATAAGATCATGTCACAAATCATAACCAGTTTATCATGTGTTTGAGACATGGACGCCAAGAACTTCACCTCAAGGGTGAAGCATCCATTTCAAGAACACATAATTTAAGGTTATGATCAGTAACATGATCAGAATTCTTTGTAGTTCATGGAACTTTATCTGCTTCATGCAATACTGGTTATAGGGGAAAATGCTATGTGTTTTGTCGGGTTTCAAAACCATAAAATAGTTATCAGATGCTGTCAAGAAAGGCAATGTAATGTAGTCCATTATGTTTCACTTGGCTTTCATGCCTCCCAATTGTCTAGATTTTTTTCAGAATGTCCAGATGATTGCTTCATATTTTTGGTCTGTTCCTCATAAAATCTGTGTTTTTTGGGCAAACCACTGAGGACTGAAATCACTAAATAATGACAATCATTTCAGTTTCAGACCATATCCTTCAGAGAATGAATGTTAAATCCTATCATTTTAGCTACTTTATACATTTTAAGAGGAAATCGGGGCACATTACTGGTATGGACAGCAAGCAGAAACAAACCTTTTGTTCTGCCTCTGTCCTTTTCTGGGCACTATAGGCAGTTTTTACAGCCAAGCTCTAGACCTGACCTTAACAACTTAACCATGGAGTATTTAACATTTGTTAAGATTGGGTCTTGCACCACTCTGGTGCTTAACTTTTTTTTTTTCCTGAATCACCATAATCCATGTACTATAGCATGAATACTGACCTAAAAGTGATGAACAGCCCTTGTTGTTCAGCTAAGGTTTCCAGTATTCCTAGTCAGTGCAAGTTCTTCTTCACAGAGACAAATAGGCATTTTGAATAGATAAGCACAGAGGCACTTACTATTGGATTAGTACATCTGTAAGTCACTCTGTCATGTCTGACCTTGCTATTTGTATATGATGTGAGTCTTTCATTTGCACGTCATTATGTAGTTACTCACATACCTTGCATACTTCCCTATTTCTCCCATAATATATTGAGCTATGTTTCTCTGAGTAGTTCTTCCCTTGAATTTAATTGCTCATTACACTGTTATGCACTAAATCTTTTTGAATACCTCCCATTATTTATTATGTGCTTGGTTTAAATCTGGAAGCAACATTGTATTAAATAATTACATTATTTATCATGAATAGTGTATCAAGAATCTTTACCTTGTAGTTTAAAAAAACTGTATAAATCGTGGATAAGTAAGAATAACTTGAGGTATTATTCAAAACTGAGTGAGCTTAAATATATAAAAGCTAAAATAATTACTGTCTGGTCAGGGAATACCTTGGAATCTTTGAATTACATCACGCCGACAGCGTCCGCATTGTGTGCTCATCAGATGTTCGTGTTACCCTGCTGCAGTCATCACACTTGGGTTTTCCTGCCATTAGGCGGTCCCACAGTCGGCCTGAATTCCAAAGTCTTGGTCCGGCGTTGGTTGCTGTTGCTTCTTCCCTGACATCAATGCACCAGGGTTATATGAGAGGCATCCGACACCATTTTCTTCAGTCTTTCTTGCCTCGCAGTGCCCGAAGCAGAAGCAGTTCGCAAGTGCCGGTCGGCCGACACCTGAGATTTTCAAATCGAGTTTCAGTCCGAAGTCTTCAAAGCTAAGTACCCCATTGGGGAACCTTTTCTTGCCTCAGTCCGATGTCAGAAAAAGTTAACAATTGCATTTCTTGTGGGAAGCAAATGCCTCATAAGGACTTTCATTCTTTTTGTATACCTTGCCTAGGCCCAGACCACGACGTCACTGGTTGTTGGTTTTGTGCTAGGTTCTCTTACTACCATTCACTACCCTTACAACTATAGATTTATATACTCCCTGATCAGTAAAGAGAAACAAAGGTGATTTAAGTACATGTTCCTGACTTATTCTGACTCAGGACTAGCTGATATTTTTTTTTAGCTAGGTTTCTACTCGATAGGTGTAGCCCTTCCCCCTCTACACCTATCACATAATTCACATTCGACCCCAGCTTTTATTTGACCTAGGAGCAAGAGGTGCCATTTTTGAAATCCCTGGCCCATTCCACACACATCACGCCGACAGTGTCTGCATTGTTGTGTGCTCACCAGGTGCATCACTTTAACTATATTGCTAAATGTCCTCAAATGCTTTTTAAACTGTGTATATGTCTTTTTGTAAGTGAATTGCTCGTGTGTGCTTAGTAGCAAGGGCTGCTAGCATTACGGAATGTAATACAGGACTGTATTAGAGTTTGTTTCTAAATACTTGCTCCTTGTTACATTCTATTTTGAGCGCACACGACATCTAAAAGTTTAGCTACTGTCTTAACTGTAATAGTTTAGATACTGTTTTAACTACATTACTAAATGTCCTCAAATGCTTTTAACTGTGTATATGACTTTTTGTAAGTGAATTGCTCGAGTGTGCATAGTTGCAAGGGCTGCTAGCCTTACGGAATGTAATACAGGACTGGTTTAGAGTTATTACTTTTTCTAAATACAGCTACTTGCTCCTTGTTACGTTCTATTTTGAGTGCAAACAACATCTAACAGTTTAGGTACTGTCTAGCGCCTTTACCTGAAATTGTCTACCTTGTAGCCTGCACTCTCTTTCATGTAATTATTCTATGATATAGTTATTTGGTGCTTTAAAGCAGGTTAGACAATTTATTTAGCACTATGAGAAATACCTATTTTAGGTGCATGTCTCTATTTAGCATCTGTTTTACTGGACTCTGTATACTGCTTGATTCGGGCAAATGCCTCAGCGTTCATGGGCTTTGCTGAACTCTGTTTTATGACTACTAGTCTGTATGAATATTTGTGTAACCTTATTGTGTAGACTGCCCTAAGTTACTCATTGCATACTGCCTGTTTTATAGATTGCATGATTGTCCACCCGAAGTGCTGCTAAGTTTCAAATTGTGCTTTAAATATCTGTTCTCATGGGTGGCTGATCCACTGCCTAACCTAAACCACTGAACACTCTCTATTTTATTTCTTTCTCCTAGTTTCTCTCTCTCCTGCTTCTTCAGAATAAAAATACCCTCTCAGTGCAAGATACAGTGAAAGCTTTACCTACTGGACTAAATACCAACCTGAAAAGCAACCTTGGGAGGTAGAAATAAAGTATGACAATCTCTCCCTCAGATAACCTGCACTAGCTAATTGATAGACTGTATTGTTTAGACCTGTATTACCTTAATTTCAGATTAGCATCTAGGATTTCTAACCTTGCGTGAGCACTAAACTGCGGGAACCTGTCAACCTATACCCATCCTACTGCCCCCCCCCAATTTTCTATATTTTGCTACCATTCACTACCCTTACAACTATTGATTTATATACTCCCTGATCAGTAAAGAGAAACAAAGGTGTTTTAAGTACACATTCCTGACTTATTCTGACTCAGGGCTAGAAGATAGTTTTTTTTAGCAAGGTTTCTACTCGGTAGGTGTAGCCCCGCTCACACCCCCATTCCCACCCAGCCCCCATATCATTACCTTTATATATATCCATACAAACCACACATCTTCACTTCCTCCCTAATCCCCCTCCCCTAAACCTCCTTTCATACAACCACTTCCCCTTTGTTCCTCCCCTCACTCACCTGCCTATTTTCTATCACATCTTACACTAACTCTCCCCCCTCTCATCCTCTCCTCTATTTCCTACAGATTGTAATGTTTCCTAAAATTCAAACTTTACTCCTACTATCACTACTCCATATTCTCTACCACCTGACCTCCTATCACTCCCAATTACCCACACCCCATTTCCACCCCTCAAACTGTACTCTAAACTCTAGTATTAAACCATAACCCCATCTACAAATCTGTCCCTCCATCCTTCCCCCTACCACTCCCATTCCTAAAATAAAAATGTCTCCCCCATCCCCTTTAAAACAAAAGTCTACCTATTCAAACAATTACTCCACTACAAACCTCTACTCCTATCAGGTGACATTCATCCTAACTCTGACCCTATAGACACTACCCTGAACAGCAACCCTCCAGTACCTAAACCCACCAACCTCTCTTACTCAGAAAAGCAAGTAACATTCTGCTCTATCAACCTCAGGAGTTTTGTTAATAAAGTTCATGAATTCTGTGCATGGTTAGCTAACTATAATCCTGACATAGTTACCCTAATGGAAACATGGTTAAAACCACACCACCTGGACAGTGAAATTATCCCTCCTGGCTATAATATCCTCAGACCTGATCGACCAAAAAAAGTAGGAGGAGTCTCCATACTCTACTCTGATCATCTCTCCTTAATTAGTCCCAAACTTGCTTTACCATCCTTTTCAACAGCTGAACTTCTACTGAACAACTTTAAACTTAACAATTTCAACACCATAATTGTTGTAGCAATATATATTCCCCCTGGTGATAATATTAACATACTTGAAATCATCTTATCTCATCTCTCTCAGACCATCCACAATGAAACCATAATACTGGGAGATATAAATATAGATTGGCTTTCAATACAAACTCCAACACTACCTCTTGTATTAACCTGCATGGGTTTGAGCAGCTAATCACAACCCCTACTTATGTTAATAGATCTCACCTCCCTAGCTCTCTTCTAGACTGGATATTGGTCTCCCACCCCCACAACTATCATAATCCCCAAACCCTTCCAAATACCCTTAGTGAGCATTGCCCTATAACAATTACCAGACATACTCCCCACTTTACCAAACACTACAAATTTATTACCACCCACAAACTTTCACAATTCTGTCCTGACTCTTTCATTGACCAACTCTCTAGAATTAACTGGTCTCACCTTACCACTCTCCCCTTAGATGAAGCTGTCCACTCCTTTAACATTATCTTCCTAAACATTCTTGACTACCTCACACCTCTCTGCACTATTAAAATCAAATCCAACACTGCTCCTTGGCTTACTAAATCTACCTGAACCCTCATGAAAAACTGGGGCAGGATATGGAAAATGTTGACTAAAACCAGGATCCTTTCTCTCCTTCAGAAATATAAAGAACTTAGAAATAAAATTAAAAAAATCATTCATAATGACAAAATGAACTTCTATGCTAATCCCCCACTACTCTAAAATCAGACCCTAAAAAATTTTGGAACTCTTTCAATCATATTCTACATCCAGGAAACCCTTCCCCTCCTAACCCATGCCCTAATATAACCCCTGAAGACACAGCCATTAAATCTGACAATCATTTTATAAACTCAGTAACTATCTTAATCAATTATCTTCTCCCCAACAACAACGCTAACTAACACCCACAGTAACTCAATACCTCTTCCCAACCCTTCTGACTTGTTCTCTCTTAAAGCAGTATCGACTAACTATATAAAATCTTTACTTCCTAAACTCAAACCCTGCTCCCCATCAGCTGACAAACTACCCTCCTATTTCCTACAGATTGCCTCTAAAGCTCTGGCCTATCCTGTTTCTATCTTGATCAACCAATCTATTTCTGAATCCTATGTCCCCACTATATGGAAAAATTTCTTTACATTACCCATTCACAAAGGTGGCAACTCCTCAGACATATCAAACTTCAGACCAATTGCCATACTTTCTCCTCTCTCCAAAATTCTAGAGAAATGCATTCACAAGCAGGTAATGCATTACCTTCACCACGAAACCCACTCAGCATGGATTTTGTGCCAATCATAGTACAACTACTGCACTAATATCCTTCATTAACACAGTTTCTCTTGCCCGTGATAACAATAAAATTGTCTCATGCCTATTTCTTGACATCTCTGAAACCTTTGATACTGTCTCCCACCCTGTCCTCCTAGACAAACTCACTAACTTAAATTTCTCTCCCCCTACTATCTCCTGGTTATCTAGCTATCTCTCTACCCACCAACAATCTGTCAAATGGCTCTCTGCACTATCCCCCCCTCTCACTGTACAAATGGGTGTCCCCAGGGATCCATCCTCGGACCTCTGCTCTTTAATATTTTCACCAACGTACTCTACACCTCTTGCCCCCGGTCATCACTTGTGCAATATACAGATGACTCTACTGTTATAAGCATTGCTGACAGCCCATCTGACCTCCACTCTACTACCCAGGCATCTTTCCACACCATTGAGACATGGCTTAGTGATAACAAAGTAATTCTTAATCGTAAGAAAACTAAGCTCCTACTTTTCCTCCCCAAAAACCTCACCAGTCTCAAAAATACATTTACCATTTTATCTAGCAACAACACCATCATCTCAGTTGAACCTAGTACTAAATTGCTAGGGGTCACGAGATGATCAGCTTAAGTTTGATCTACATATTACAAACTGCATCAAAAAAACTCATCAGAAACTTGGACACCTTTTCTGCAACAAGAAATACTTAACCAATACAGCCCGAAAAACTCTCTCTCATGCTTTACTACTTCCAACACTCCTATTCAGCTGTCACATATTCACAAACCTTAACACCACACTCGTTTCTAAACTTGAAATTACCTACAACAAGGTGGCCAGATTTGCAGCAAGCCAAACCTACAAGTCTCACCACTGCTTATCACTTTAGCAACTAGACTGGCTTGAATTCCCTCACCTGCACCAACTATATCAACTACAATTAATTCACTCCATCCTCTATTTACTCTCCTTCTGCCCCAGCCTCTCTTCCATCATATCTAAATATTCCTCCGCTAGGACTCTACGCAGCTCAGACCAAGAACAATTGCACATCTACAAACCTAAAACCAAAATTGGATGTGTTCTCTATAACTATAACCCAGCCACATCCTGGAACCAACTCCCCTTAGAAATAAAGTCCCTTCACCATAGCAAGAGTTTCAAATTAGCCATTAGAAAATACCTAACATAAAATGGTCTTGCCACTGCAGTCATCCACCCTGAAACTACTATCCTAACACCAAATTCTCCACCTCACTCTAAAAGTATCTCTAACCTTGTACTCCTACCTCTTACTTCCTTTATTAAATTTGCTATTTAATACCCTCCCTCTACTTCCTTTCCCCCCTCTCTAACCTATCTAGACTCAATCTGACTACTCCAAAATAACTAACTTTATCAAGTTTGTCTTATAGGTAACCTCTACTTTATTTCCTTCATATCTTCATCTAACCATTTGTATATTTGCTTTCTAAACCCTAAAACAGTTAGATACTATTCATATAAAATGATATGTAACTGGTTTCATAATCTTTTGCTGGTTCTAAATTATTTTGTATTATGCATTTAAAATGATATTGTAACAAGTTTCATACTCTTTTGCTGCTTGTAAATTATTTTTGTAAACTTCTTTTCCCTGAGGAGCTTTTCTCCCCGGGTCTCTGCTGAAAATGAGCCAAAAGCTCACTCAGACTATCCCAGTTAACAAATGTAAAATAAATAAATAAATAAAATGAAAAAGTTTCTTATATTCTGGACTTCCACCCAGTCCTCTTTCTTTAGACTATTTGTGGACATTCCTAGTTTCACAACAGTTGCTTTCTTTAACCAATTAAGCCAAAAAGGAAGATTAGCTTTCTATTTTGAGTAATTACTTATAGGAATATATAGTAAAGTGTTATTTTCAGAAAAAAATAGTCAATGACAAGTATTGCAAGGAAATATTGTTATACCTACAATTTTAAAGTAATTTGAAATAGTTTTGACAGATTTCAGTTCTGTGATGGAGTAAATAAAAAAGTGAAATAATGTGACAGTGTGAAAATGCATCTATTGTTAATTACATTATCAACAGTAATTTTTGTTATTACATAATATTAGATGAATATATTTCCAGCTAGCATTCTATGTAGAATTTATCCAGTAAATGAGTTCTTTAAAAGAAGAAAGTGACATTTATGTTTCAGTATTTGAAAACTGTATACCCTTATCCCAATGTTGCTTTTATACTATTTTAAGTTTGAGGAGAGTGATGAAAGGTTAACATTTTATTAATTTGGCTTATGTGGATTTTTGATAACAATATACAAAAAGGTATAAAAGCAGTGATAATTTGAGCACTAATACTATTTTGATGGAAAAAAAAAAATTCTTCAAATGAAAAGCAAAATTTAGTCGATTATATGCTTGAGATTAACAATCCCCGGGATTCATGAACCTTGCGCCAGGCGCCAGCATAGCGTCGGCGTTATAAAGCCAAATATGGCCACCGAGCGATTCAGGTATGAAGCAATCCCACGTGCACTACCGGCGTGCGCTGGACCTGCGCCGCCCCGGCGTAGGTATGCTAATCACACTGTGTGCGGTATTGCACCATGCAAATGAAGGCAAATAGCGATTCACGAAGTGGGGCATGCGTAGCGTAAGGGCACGGCAATGTAAACCGAAAAAAACGGTTTACATTTACCCAAACATGACCAAGGAGTAACGGAAGGCTGTCAACGTCAGGTATCATACAGGTGCAATATGCCAAAGGCGAAAGGCACCGAGAATGTCCAAAGAAAACATGCACAAACTGTAAATAATGACAAAAATGTCATGTACGTAGAAACCACAGCAGAACCCCCGGATATGTGTACAGAAGGTGCAAAGCAATGAAATAATATGACAATGTCCTAAAAGAGCTGTATAATACACATCAGCTGTACAGCCACCACACACCATAGTATGTATGGAAAGCCCAACCCCAGCGCAAGGGTTGTCAAGGAGTGGTGGCAGTGTTCGACGCCGTAACCATGTATTAGCAGTCAATGCCATGCAAATGAGGCAGATAATAGTGAATCGCAAAGCTGGCGCTGGTGTAAGGATGGAGCAAACGGCGCAGCGGTACTACACCGAGGAGTGGCCTACACGAGATACATGTCAATCGCAGAGGGGTGTGCCACTGTAGGAGGAAGCATATTGGAGGCCAGCAAACCTGGGCTGTACAATGCACATCACAGCAGCAGGACCGGCGTGAGGAAATAGATGCGCTGAGAGTACATAATGCGCGCACAGATGCATGTGCACGAGGATGACTATGTTCCCCAACACAGTCATGTGACGGCCTCCCCGTCAACAGCCACGGATATAGGAAGGTAATGCGGAGAATATGAGGAAATGCGGAAGCAGTGTAATTGGAGCCGTAATGAGCAATCAACACCAATCAATCCAGGAAGGGCAAACGGCGGCAGCCGACAACTCTGTATGCAGACTCCTGCATAACGGGAAAGGGGAGGCATATGAATGCAAAGATAGTAGGGGATGTAGTAGAAATGCAAAGAACAAAGAACCGAAATAGCACAGCCAAGTACAGAGGTAGCATAACTGCGGCTGCAGATAAAATGCATCATATGCCATGTGCCTGCAGGATGCAGTAATGTAAGATGCAAAGCTAAGCCAATGCAGGCAACTGTAATGCAACACTAAAGGCAATACCGTTGCAGTTGCAACCGTAAAACAGCGAAAATAATCCATGGATACGGCTGCACAGACACACCCAATGACATCACCGGGTATACAGCACAACAGTATAAAGTGTGAATGCACACAACACACAGCGCGATTTCCCAAACGCCGCACCGTAGGGTGTAAACACACGGGGAACTTTTAATATGTATATGGTGGGTGCCGCCATGGCCGTGATGCATAGGTATGTGGCAGAGACAGACGGAGTTGCGGAGGGCGGTGCCGACAACTACCGTAGGCCTCACAGGAGAAGGAGAGTGTTCAGACCAAGGGTGACCTACCAGGGGCTGCAAGAGCTGAAGATAGTAGAGCGCTACAGGGTGGACAGGGACACGTTACAGCAAATAGTGGAGCTGTGCCGGCCACGCCTGAGAACAAGAGACAACAGAGGGGAGCCCATCCCAGTGGACACAAAGGTATGTGTGAGCTTGCGAATACTGGCTACAGGTACCTTTCAAAGGCCAACCGGGGATATAATGGGTATCTCACAGGCATCAGCATCTAGGGTACTACACCAGTTCCTGGATGCCATGTTACGACATGCCCATGAGTATATAAACTTCCCCAGATCTCAGGAGGTGTTGGCTAGCAATATGCGCCTCTTCCACCGTGGCACAATACCGGAGGTACTGGGTGCGATCGACTGTACGCACATAGAAATCAAGTCACCGCCCGGGAGCAGGGTACACGCTACAAAAACCGCAAGGGATACCCCTCCATCAATTGCCAGGTCGTGCAATGCGCAGGGCATTATCATGGATGTGTGTGCTGGCAGCCCTGGAAGCTTCCATGACTCCCATATCTGGCATGCCTCACAGCTGTATCAGGTATTCGCCAGGGAGGACATCACACAAGGTCACCTTGTGGGGGATGCTGGCTATGCACTGGAGCCGTGGCTGATGACACCCATCAGAAATGCACACACACACATGCAAGAACGCCATAATGAGGCACACGCACAAACCAGAATAATCATAGAGCGTGTGTTTGGGATTTTGAAATCACGGTTCCGGTGCTTGGATACATCCGGTGGAGCCTTGCAGTACTCTCCAGGCACATGTGCCCACATATTCATAGTATGTTGTATGCTACACAATATGATTCTGCGGAAACAGCTGCTGCAGGGATATAATGGTGTAGGGCCACCAAGCCCGCCACAACTGCCAAGGCAAGCACAGGCACAGGGCGTTCAGCGCCATGAACACGCTGTGCCAGCCCCAGTAGGTAGACGGAGGCGTACCCAATATGCCTATGCCCTGGCAAAGAGGGAACGCATAGCACATACTTTGACAGTGTAGGCCCCATGGACTGACACCTCCTGACCTGCACACACAGTGAAATGGACGCCACACAAACATGTCCGCCCGTAATGTGTACCGTATGGCCGGACCTATGTGTGACTCCAACAAAGGCACCGCCCAAACACTGCACACCCAATAGCCAGCAGAGCATGGAATGCCAACACCTCACCGCACGCTGGTTCTACAGCACACGGCATAGCCGTATGCTGCCACTATCGCCGCAAGTCGACCACATATGTACTTATGTGCATACACAGATATGGAAATAGATATCAGTACACATGTAGAAATATATGTACGCATACACAGATATAAAGTACAACAGGGTAATATGGAACCCAGGGATGCAAGTTCACAGATAAGTAAGACGCGAAATCTCCACATAGTAAACATAGTGACCGACAACCCGATCATCCGGGAGGGTGGGCAGAGTAGGTAACGCCAGCCATGGAAATGTCAACCTGCATCAATACATATCCGCGTGTCGGGATGATCACCAGTCCACGGTACAGTAACGGGATATGTGCGTGTCATATCCATAGGATATGAGTGCGGAGATACATGCCGCCGCGATGCGCCAACGAGGTATTGTGTTCAACCGTCGGTGCGAAAGCGGCAAGCATACCAGTGAAGTGTACGCCATTATGAGGAACGACTCATTTGGGGTGTAAAACAGTTCATGTTCTCGCAGTTCCTCAAAGTTCCACATTGAAAATGTCTGTCAAACATCCATTGTTAGGAATGTATTTAAATGACATCCTGGTAAATAGAAATGAATCATAGTAATTCATTAAAGGTTCTTCACTGTAAGTAAATCAGCATATTCTAATCATCCTATGACCTACTTAGCTGAAGTTGTTACTATGCCATTACTATGTGTTCCACATTATGCCCATTTGTTCCACATTACCAATGTGTGTGTTCCTCATTTTGGAAATAGAAGGTTGAGAGCCATGGCGGCAATATGTGTATGTGTGAGGTGAGGTTGTCGTGTGTTCCGCTGTGTGTGTGTAATGTGTGTGCCACTGTAAAATTTGTATGTAGATGACATGTCACAGGCGGAGTGTAATAACATGCGTAGGCACACAGTACAGGAACTATAGGCTTATGTACAGCAGTACCCACAAAGTAGTACTGACATCTCCTCAGTGGCTATGCACGTGGCGACGTAAAACGATGCAAAGCGGAAATGTCCCAGAATGTACCACAGGGCCATAGCCAACAGGAGATGCAAAGGACGCATGTACAAACCATGACCGTATGTATGGCGTCCATAAGGTAGACTCAACACGAGACGTCGGCAACGTTACACAGCATCAGGCATGTACGGCGAAAATACGACTGTGCTAACCAGGCACCGATCGTGAACACTTATGGTCCCATAAATACCGCTGTGTGTTCCACGACCGTTAAGTAAGCAAGCGACACACGAATAGGAGGCTACCGGTAGCATACAGGCCGTCCCAAGTATAGGACCACAATCACCGTAACTATCAGTGACAAAATGCCAATGGATAGTAGGCACGGACGAACATCCGCAGATATATAACCGATGTGAAGGAGGAATACGTGCAGGAAGCACACATGCAGGCGATACCGACACCACACGACATCAACAAAACAAACATTCCCAGAACAACAGACAGGTAACCTGCAGCTCCCCAAGCAGGGATGGAGCACACACACAAGCATATCTTGTATGTATAAATGCAAGACCCACACCCGCCGTCACCCACATCCGCAGATATACCCCATCGCACATATCAAAGGGATAACAGCTAAAACCGTAGCAAAACATACAGGCAGCCAATGACAGCGGCATACCCACAACAAGCCGTCTGGGAAACACTAGCAGCAGCTGATGCATCCTTGCATCCGTTGTGTACAGGAATATAACAGCTATGTTACACATCTGAATGCACAACGCCATCGACAGACGTCGCCAGGACACGGACACCCATGGAAAAAAAACCGGAAACCCCAAACGCACATAAACGAAAAATGAAAAACCCC
>NC_056747.1:667655077-667736260 GCF_019279795.1 Protopterus annectens | reverse complement strand
ACCTCTGCCTAATGACATACGCCTGCTGCACTGGTTACTGCCAGGGTCAGGGTTTGATCACACTGCAGCTACACTACAGGCAATTACATGCATGATAAGTTCTACTGCCATATTGTAAAATAGAATAATATGCATTATACACTATTTGCTTCTAAACTACCACGTCATATATATGTTTAAATATATATTTTTCTAACATTCTCCCTCCTTTGATTGCTTCTATTCTATCCAGAAACATATACAACATTATTTCATTCCCTAGCCTCTTCCTCTCTGGAACGTTTAACTAGGCAAGTCATTTGTTGTACATTTCAGAAAATATTTCATTTTGTATTAACAAATACCGCTACAGGTCTTGATACATAGTCTCGGTTACAGATACGTCGACAGAGTCCCTGACTAATACTTTCATGCAAAGTATCCCGCAACAGACACATGCTCCCAATATGAGCAGAACAACACAAATGGCAATCAAGATATTCAGTATGACTGAACCCCATCCACCAAATGGTTTGTGGAAATAGTTCGTCAGTGGGTTTGGGCCTGGTTCCGCCATGGCTGACACCTGCTGTATTACCTCTAGGTGGGCGTTGATATCGTGCTTGTTATATGGTACTTAGACACAGCGGTCTTCTTTGATAAGCGCGCACGTACCAATTCTCGCCGCCAAGGTGCAGTCGTGAGCTATTACATTTTGTGACACAACAGTTCTCATTGCATCCAGTTCATCAGTCACAAGTTCAAGAGCGAAAAGTCGCATTGCTCATTCCTCCGACAGGTTTTGACAACTTCCTCTGTTTCCTGATTGATTTCACTACTCCACAAGCTGGGATTGTTCCAGCCCAGGATATAACACTGTCACTCAAGTCCATATGAGTCAATATTCCTTTATCTCTTGCAGAAAAATGATTTTTCAGAACAGCTTCCATTTCACCCACTGGATTAGTAGGTTTCTCGACTGTGTTCCCAGTTCTTCGAGCTATATGTCTTACAGTTCATTTCGTACCCAGAGGCAATTGTGCAGTATGTCATATGACTGGAGCCAAATAACCCAAAAAACAACTGCCGGACCAATTCTCAGGTAACCATTGATATGCTTTTTTCCCACAAACAAAATAACAATATTCTACTTTACTACTGATGCGGGTTAACTCTGCATGTAACATTTTCCTGTCTATAACAGAGGACTGTTTATACAATTCAGGATGTTTCTGTGTTTCTGCACATCTTTCCACGTTGTTCTCATGAAGCTTCAATACAAATCATGAATGGTGCTACAACTAGTACTGTGATCTTTGGCTGTTATATGACATTTGTAAGACACAGTTATGTTACAATTACTCCCACCAACTTGAACTGTATCATGTTTATGAAAACAAACAATTCCTTTTTGTGTAACAGGTAAGTACAGTGCCACTTTGTCCTGTGATCTCACAGAACCTGTATCAAAGTGTAAATATTCACAAGTCTCAATCTATCCCCAAGGGGACAACATACATCGGAAGTCCTCCATATGATGTAGGTATGGCAGTACAAAAACAGCAATTTGAAATGTTCATGGTCTGTACATGCACACGCGTCATGCCTAGGTATGTGTTGAAGTTTGGATGACACTCTGTGGCCAGTTCATCACGTATCACTATTTGTATCTGTGCAGTTATATGCAGGTAAGGTACCAGCAAATGTAAAGTCACCACAAACATGGTTAATAGGTGTATGATCAGTAGGACAGTAAACCAAATGTCTTTGGGGTTGCTTTGTATTGTTATACACTCTGGCCCGGGTGATTCTGTCTCTATGGTATATCGGCTACAACATGTAAATCAGACTTGATATCCTTTACCGGTTTGAAAAAGGTGAGGTGAACCCAGGACGACCTCTCCAAACTTTACTGCAGTAGGCGTTGCCAACAGTACCTGGTACGGACCTTCCACGTTGGACTCGGCAAGTTACTTTTTGGATAACAGTGAAATACACCCAGGATACTGGAGTCAGCTATGCGTCCGGCTTCGCTTGCTCTTTATCTGTAAAAGAGTTTAACTGCAAAACAGTGTTATTGGTTAACATTCCTCTCATGTCACTTGCTAATGAGCCATCGACCTCCAGCTCTGCAGGCATGACAGCTTTCCACTGTGGCACATGATATGCCATTCCAAATACTACTTCGAAGGGGGTCAAACACTTTACATTTGGAACTGTTGTCATGCTCAGCAATGCTAGAGGTAGACAGCAAATGCAACTAGTCTGGGTGTCACCCATCAACCTCCTCAAATTATTTCTCGGGATCCCATTGTACCTCGCCACCAGTCATGCTGACTGTGGGTTGTACATGCACTGATTATTCATGGAAATACCAAATAATCCCCCAGGTTGCTGGATTGTCTGGTTCACAAAATGTGTTCTATTGTCACTGTAGCTTCTTTACAATATGCCAGATCTAGGGATACTTTATTTTACTGGGACCTTTGCCACTGTTGCTGCATCCAGATTCCTGGTTGGGAATGCTTCTACCCATTTTAATAATATATCTATAATCACTAAACAGTATTTCTTCCCTTCACATTTATTCAGCTGTATAAACTCCATACAAATAGTACGGAACGGTTATGGTGGTGTAGGGAAACCCACTCCCTTCAGTTTAAATGCTCCCTGTGCATGATGTTTACTGCAAATATGACACGCTGCTCATGATGTTTGTATGTGGTTCCTAGTTCCGTATGTTAGGAATATTCTGTTAACCAACTGTACCATCCCCCCTGTTGAGACATGGCTCTACCCATGGCTCAACAAAGCCGCATATCTGAATACATTAGACGTTAATATTGGCTTTCTCACTGTGGATATGTACAGTCCGCCTTCAAGGATTGCTCCTCGTCATACCCACGTCTGCTTTTCTGCTTTCGTAGTTGATGTTTGCATTGTTTGTAACATTTCTACATCTAGAATGTCTGAGGATTGTCATTCCTCATTCAAAAAGACACTTTCCGACTGTGAGGCTGCTTGTTTTGCAGCTGCATCAGCTCGTGCCTTACCTTTCCTAATGTTATCCTGTTGCTTTGTATGAGCTGCACATTTACAATTAGCTACTTTAGTGGGTAACTGAATGGAATATAATGCATTCAAGATCAATTGCGCATGATTAATCGGTTTACCGGTGGATGTTATCATTCCCCTATTCTTCCACTGCTGCTCATAAACATGCACTGTAGAGACAACATACTGACTATCGGTATAAATGTCCACACATCAATTTTTCGCTAGAGTACAAGCACGTGTTAAAGCTTTCGATTGTGCTGCTTGAGCAGACACATTATGCTGCAGGGGTTGGGCTTCTACAATCTCATTATCAATAACTACTGCATAACTTACTTGATTCTTTCCTGTAGGACTCTTTCTACATGATCCGTACACATAAACTGTCACCTCTGCATCATCTAAGGGTATATCAGTGATATCCTGTCTGTGTGGAGTTATTTCCTCCATTTCCTGTAGGCAACTGTGTGGTGTGCCATACACAGGTGTCGGACGTGACGTTGATAGGTTTAATGTTGTACAACGTTCAATCACCATATGAGGTTGACTCAGGGGTATGGTCAAACAAGACAGATGTCTAGCACGGGTCAGGAATGCTATTTTCTCTTGCAGCAGAATGATCGCAACTGCATGAGACACTCTCACAGTGAGAGGGTGGAATAATAACATTGAGGCCGAGGCCTGTACTGCCATGGGTGCTGCAACAACTGCCTGTACACAATGTGGCACTGACCATGCCACTGTGTCCAACTGCGATGAATAGTAAGCTATGGGGCGTTGCTTACTTCCATGCTGTTGCGTCAAGACTGACGTCATATATCCCTGCTTACAATCTACAGTCTGACAACATCTGTTATGATTATTCGGGAGACCTAAAACAGATGTTGAAGCTATCAATCGTTTTAGTCTGCAGAAAGCTGTTTGTGCTACTGGAATCCAGTGTAGTATATCTTGTGCTGCCATAGGTGTATTAAAGATTAAAGCAGACAATAGAGCAGATTCCAAAGCATTGTTTGGTAACCAGCTTCGACAAAAGTTAGTCGGCCCAAGAAGGACATCATTCCCTTCTTGGTAGTTGGCTTGGGTGCTTGTGATATTGCTGCCTTCCTATCGTCATGTAATGTTCTACCCTCCTTGGATACCACATATCCCAGGTACTTGACCTGTATTCTCTGTAGTTGCAATTTATGCTTGCTTAATTTATGTCCCTGTTCTGCTGAATATTTCAATAATACTATTGTATCTTCCCTACATTGCTGCTGGGTAGGGGCCGCAAGCAGAATATCATCCACATAAAGTAGAACTTGACTGGCCCCGGGTGGAGTAAACACAGGAATGTTGCTAGCCATCTCCTGTGCGAATATCGTTGGACTTTCACAGTATCCCTGCGATAGCCGGGTATGGCTGTATCTGTTACCCTGAATGTAAATGCAAAACAATACGGACTATCTGGATGTATAGGTATTGAAAGGAAACATAGCTTATATGTACCACGGTAAGATACTTCTGTGGCGGGTTCATAGCATTCAATATAGTGTGTGGGTCTGGCAACATCGGTACCCTAGGTATTATTACATGATTTACAGCTTGTAAATCCTGTACCATCCGCCATTCCCCCTTTGCTTTTCTATCAGAAGATACAGGGGTATTGCATGGTGAATAGTGATTACTTTGCAGATGGGGAATTCCCTCTGTGACTTTCCAGATATCTTCTGGTGTCCACGGTCTATACACTAAGGGAGTTGGGTCCTGGCCTTCCTGTCCTGCATGAGGGTTCGGTACTTTTATTTTATTTTATTTATTTTACATTTGTTAACCGGGCTAGTCTAACTGGATATATTTCCATTTTCAGCAGAGGCCCGGGGAGAAAAGCTCCACAAAGACATAGTAACTATTACATACGATGCAATAAAGAGCAGCATAAAAATATACCGTATCAGGAAAATATTATACAAAAAATCAAACTTATTGTATTCAGAATTAACAGTTGTACAATAATGTACTCATCGTTCTTGGAAGCAAAACACAAGCATAACTTATTTAGCATAATCAAACATCATAAGAAAGAGAAAAGGACATTTAAAGACAACTATGTAAGTAGATTAGATATTTATATGAACCCTCAGTAAACTGAGTAATATAATCAGGAAGGAGAAGGATAGAGGAGGGGTAAGTGATAGAATAGTGAGGAAATAAAATAGAAGGTAGCAGAAGTCACAGAGATGAAGGGGTAGTGGGAATAGTCGAATACATGGGTTCAGTCTGGGTTAAGGCAGGGCATCTACTTTTCCGAAGTACAAGCAAACACAGGAGGGTTATGGCTGACAAAGTTTGCAGATGACTGCAAACTGGGCGCCATAGTAGAAAACACATCTGACACAGATATCCTTCAGAAGGGTCTCACAGAAACGGATAACTGGTGCCAGAGCCATGGCCTAAAGTTAAATGCCAAAAAATGCATAGTCATACCCCTCGGGAAAAACAAGGTTACCCCTAGCTACCAAATAGGTGGCAATCCACTGAGTACAGAAGAAGTTATCAGGGACCTGGGGACCCAGGTTGATAGTAGTCTGTCATTCGACACCCATGTAGCTAAAGTAGTTAGGAAGACCTTCTACATTGCCCACCTTATCATGAAGGGATTCTCATCTAGATCAAGGGAGGTCATAGTCTCCCTATACTCATCACTCATCAGACCAATGACTGAGTACAATGCCCCATTCGAATGTATCTGACCCGACACTTGCAGCAGCTGGAGAGGCCACAAAAGTTCCTCACCAAAAGGATAAAGGGTCTCAAACATCTGTCCTATGCTGCCCGACTGAAAAAACTCCAGCTCTATTCAGTCGCTTACCGCTTGCTCAGAGGTGACCTTTGCCTAACATACAAGGCCATGTCAAACCCAGATTTGATGAATATGCTTCACCTCAAAAAATCTAGATCCGTCAGAGCCACAAGGGCGGGAGACTTAAACCTCGACACGGCTATTAATAGGACGTGCTGGAGGGATAGATTCATCACCCAAAGACTCCCTATGCTGTGGAATAAAATCCCGGTATATGTGAGGCAGAGCACCTCGCTGGCCTTGTTCAAGAGAAATCTTGACCAATGGATGGGAGATCGCAGACATACCCCAGGGACTACCTCAGTGTCACTGCTCAACAGAGGCACAGCAAAATAATGGGTATAGTTCCCCATACTAAAGGGGTGGCGTAAGCCACAAAACTATGGGCTAGGCTTGTAAATGCCCTCGGGCAGATAGCCTAGTATGAACCTATGAACCTATGAACCTATGACATAGCCAGTGTTTTGTAAGGTAGAGTCTAAGTTTTTGTTTGAAAAGGACAGGAGATAAAATAGAAGTCAGTTCAGTGGGCAATAGGTTCCAGTGTTTACCAATGGAGTTAGAGAACAGGGAGTCACCTGCAAGGTTATTGGATTTGGTAGCAGTAACTAGGTGTTTGCTAGAGGAGCGGAGTGAGTTCAGGTTAGAATAAGGGGTGAAGAGATTAGAAAATGAAGGAGTGTTTTTTGGCAGATAAAAAGCTCTGTGGATAATGGGAAGTTGGGAAAGAAGCAACATGTTTTGTAATTCAAGCCAGTGAAGTTGTTGTAGGTTCAGGCAGTGGTGAGTTCTGAATTGATTACCAGTAACAAATCTTGCTATACTATTGTATGTGGTGGTCAATTTAGAAAGATTAGTTTTCTTCAGTTTAGTGTAAATTGGTGAGGCATAGAGAAGAGTGGAAATGAGATGAGAGTGTGCCAAAGTAGCTTTGGCTGTTGGGGATAAGAATGTTTTAATTCTATAGAGGGAGCCCAGTTTTCTATGTACAGTTTTACTTCAATTAATTGACAGATATCCTCTCTCTGTTCTAGTGACTCTCTTCTTACTTGAGTGTCCCTAGGTATTTTACGAGTTTGGGATGTGGTTTCAATAGCTTCTCTTACATTTGGTCGTTGTGATACCTCTGTTGCCACAGGATAACGTGGGGGGGACTAGCCTGCCCTCCCGCTTCATATCCTGGATGTGGTATCTGAGGTGGTAGAGGGGGGGGGGCTGTCGCTACTACTGTATTATTATCTTCTTTGTGTATGTATGATGCTTTCGCATTTTTAGTGTTCTGTTCCCTTCGGTTCACTACCTCAATCCACCTATGTGCTTGACGGATACCCAATTGTCGCTGTTTTTTCGCCTGCACATGTTAGGGTTGCCACCTTTTCAATTGCACAAAGTGGGACATTAGTGTTAGGAACGTGTGATTTTGCAGGGCAAAACATACCCACGGCCAGTACAAAGGACAGCAATTCACTTTTTGCCAGGAGAGCAACCTATTCTTGTAGCATTTGAGTTGCTTATTATGTTTATTATGATATTTTGGTGTTTCAGATACAAAATAACTCTTTTATGCTACCATTAAAGAAGATATATGAAATATTTTTGTCCTAAGATATCAGGACATTTGCCATTTGTTCAGTTTGTTTGCAGGACACAACTGGCCAAAGAGGGACTGTCCCTCACAAAGTGGGACAGGTGGTTACCCTAGAACATCTGCGTCACATTTTAAGTGATTCCAATGTTTCAGTAACGATATTTTGTCTAATATACCATCAATGTCATATTTATTACCCCATTTTGCAGAATACCTCACATTATGTGCTCTCTGCAATTGCATATACTTCACATCACTCGTCAAACGCGGATCACACGATCTGTTTGTGCACTAATCTCCCATGTCTTCTACACGACTGTTACGTAACCCTTCTCTCGTACCACGTGGTATCTCCTTCCCTGTATCCACTGTAGTGTCTATAATGACTATTTACTCTACTCTGTGTTCCCCTGATCTATGTCCAAATTTAAAACTACTTGGATTGGTCTTCGACCTGCTATCACAACTGTTAACAGAAACACAATGTAGCCTGGTCCCTGATCTACAATAGAGACAAAGAGGCAAACTCTCCTTACCTGAGCCTCCTGTTTATGACTGCACGTTTTCTTCTTGGGATCCAGTTTTCCGCTTTTCAGCCACAGATCAGACAGTGGACAGCCTCTTTACACACAACAATTCAGTCGGAGGTCTTTTCACTTAAGAAGAACCATTTAGGCAAATTCTCCTGCGCAGATGTCTAACCACCCATGCACTCTGACCTGTAGCTTACCAAGGGAATTCCGGCTAAGAAGGACCACAATGTCAAATAAGTTGTTAAAACCAGACTGTAGAAATCAGTAGGCTTTTCTAAGTGACAGTCAATAACACAGGAAGCTCGGGTTCACAACGTTTTAGTAGTGTACACAGGCAGGCAAAAACTATACAGTCCAAGTATGAGAGTTTTGTCTGACTCTATACAGTAAGCAATTTCTTTATATAGTGTTTACAATCAGCTTTTGCCCACCTTACTGACGTGGTCAGTCACAGGGCATTTCCATCACTATGGTCCGCAATATTCTATACATACGAGGGTGCTGAGGTCATGCTTTTAAAATGTTTTCCCATGAGAATAACACAGCCTTGCAAGACACCTGGTCAATTACAGTGTCCTTCTGTAATTGTTGCTGTTTCAAGGACCCTGGACTGTTCCGATACAATAGTCAGTTCATTTCTTAATACGTTCCTTTGTCTCTCTGGTAAGGAGTTGTACTCTATCTTCGATAGAGCTCACAAGGCCGTCCTCCTCAGGGTAAGGGAGGATGTTATACATGTACATACATTTATTTTTCTGTAACCCAGCAGATAATTAATGCTGAGAGACATAAGCCTGCTGAACTGGTTACTGCCAGGGTCAGAGTTCGATCACACTGCAGCTAAGCTTCACCAATTACATGCATGATCATTTCTACTGCCATATTGTACAGTACAATTCAATGCATTATATAGTATTTTGCTTCTAAACTGGCACTTCATATGTGTTTCTATATATATTTTTCTAACAACATCCATCCGCCCATATGCATGTTGTTCCGTCCTTTACCTTGACCGTGTCTGTTTGGCCATCCGGCAACGCTACTCTCCACATGTGATGTCACACCTTCCCCTTCTGTGCCTGTGGCACCCTGTTAGGACGTCCTGTTTGGTAGGCACATGTTCCGCTATATGTGTTTGACTTGTCTGCATAGCTAATCATCGGTGCGGTGGTTCAACATCCCGACTTGTCCACATGTGTACAGTTATGTGCACCGTGGCGTGTGCAAACCTATATGGTTTGGACGGGTACATACCACATGTGGGATGTACACATTCTGCAGACACATTCACATGCAGCCATTTCCATATCTGTACCTGAGGTGGGTTGGTGACATGTGGGGTACATATTTGCCCGCGTGGCACTGCCTAAAACAATACTTCTTACCACATTTCAGGTATGCCCATTGTGTGTAGGTGTGTAGCTGCACAAGGATGCTAGCTGGTTTGGGTGCACAGGCGTACATGGGTGGGACTTACATGCTACAATGGGGCTATTGTGTATTACATTTGCATGCATGGGTTCTGCTTCTGGATATTACACTTAGACATACGCCGTCCTGTGTATGCGACAAACACGTTGCTGGGTGTGGGACATGTTGCTATGCACATGTTTGCCTGTGTTTAGGGTATCTTGGTTCCTTCGTTTTGTTATGTCGACACAGCTACCCGGCTGTGTACTCTCACTACTGCTTGTGACCATTATGGTTGACACCTTTTCCAATGCCCATAGTGGGACATCTTTTGTTGGAACATCGGATTTTGCAGGACAACACATACCCACAGCAAGTGGAGTTGACAGAACTTCACTTGTTTGCCATAATATACGCTTATTCTGGTAGCATTTGGGTTCCTTATTCGGTTTCTTATGCCATGTATGTGTTTCATATACAAAATACATGTTTTATGCTACTATTACAGGTATATTGAGGGAATATTTTTGCCCGGAAATCTCAGGTCATTTTCCATTTTTCGATTTTTGGCGGGACACAACTGTCCAATGAGGGACTGTCCATAGCAAAGTGGGACAGCTGGTAACCCTGGTGACCATGCCCATGTCGCTACTGGGGTTGCCACCTTTTCCAATGGCCAAGGTGGGACATTTTCGACTCACATCAGATTTTACAGGCCGACACATACCCACGGTCACTATATAGCATAGAACTTCACTTGTTTGCCTAAATAAAAGCTTATTGTTGTAGCAGTTTGGTTGCTTATTCTGTTTCTTGTGACATCTAGGTATTTTAGTTACGGAAATAACCATTTCATGCAACCATTACATTAAATACGGGATATAATTATGTCCTACAATCTTGGCACATTTGCCGTTTTTAATATTTTTATCGGGACACAACTGCCCATAGAGGGACTGCCCCTCGCAAAGTGGGACAGGTGGTAACCTTAGTCGCTACTCCTATGTCGGTGCGGCGCGCTGACATGCTGCGGTACACCTTCTCTGGGTATGCCCACTGACGGTGCATTGCGGGACGAACACGGAGTTACGCGTATCCTTTGTTCCTTGGACGGGTACACTTAGGGCTTCGTGGGTTGTGTTTGCTTCTCCGTTTTGTTGGGATGGGTACTATGTTGCATACTCTTACGTGCGTTTCATTCTGCACGGGCCCTGGCTGCTGCCATTACTATTATGGGCGGACCGTGGCAGTCAGCACATTAGGTTGCTCATCGCCTGCCGGCTTAGCCATGCCTCCTGACGCATCCTACTTGGGCTCGCTCACGTACACTACGCACGTGTCTGTGGTTGCGGCGCGCTCTCATTACTATGCATATGGCACTACTACGCCGACTATTCACTGCACCGCCGGCGCAGGCCTTACACCGGCCTTGCGCAGAGCTTCATGAATCCCGGGGTGTTTCTTTGAAGAGAAACAGAATATATGCTTTGATGTGTAAGCTCAGTTCACATTTTGCTTTGTTGACATTACCTGATAAGTAATTTGAGTAGTTCCGTGTTTAGACATGTTTCAGAAATTTTTTGTTTCCATCTGTTTTAGGTCTTAATGTTACTTATAAACATTTCTTAACTGAGAGCTGAAATAGAAATGTGTTTTTCTTTGCAATCATATATTTCCTTTAAACAAATGTGAACAGTGTGTGCTTCATAACTGATTTATAAAACTGATTTAGTTTTTGAAGTTGTGACTGACCTGTTATCCAAAACATATACAAAAAAATCCTGTAAAGTTTTCAAAAGTTTAGAGAAGCTGTATTTTCAAAGGTCATTTTTTCAAATTACCTTTGTAAGAGGGCAGTGCATCAAAATCTAATAGACTGTATTTTTTTGGGGTATGAAGGCTCCATGTTCTGCTTTATATGGTGACATATTCCCTTCTTACTCTCTTAAGGTGGGCTATAGCCCACTTTTATTTATTTTGTATAAATTTGTTAAGCTGTTAAGAGAACTGACCCAGGGCCCCTTTTCAGTCATGGATTGGGCCAAAAAGGCAGAAATAATTTATTGTAACATTTAAAAAAATGCATTGTCTATTAAGTTGGTGAAGACTGTTAGTTACAGTTAACACAAAATAAAAATGCATTGTACACTGGACAAAAAAAAATCACACCTATCATTACAACATACACTGAACAATGCTATACTGAGATAGTTATATAATATGGCAATGTTAGATTACTACAATGCTGTTAAACTACAGTGGGCAAAACCAAAAAATTTAATGTTAAGAAGTACATTGGATATTGTCAGATGGCTTTGTATATAGTGTGAGATGCTAGATATCCTATACTGTCTATATACTGAACATGTAAAGGTAACTGAGTAAAAAGTACTGAAATAACTGGGTACAAAGCACATACAGGCTGCAGTACCATTAAGAAATGCCCAACAGGAGTAATGTCAGCAGCAGAAGACAGTCAACAGTGATGACACTACTGGAAAACAATGACGTGTGTACAGAAATATCATCAGTCACATGAGCAATGAAACTCAAGTTAGAGTATTAAGTATATGCATCCATATGTCTGTATAACACTGTTTACTGGTATAATGAGTTATGTATTCTTGCTTGTAAATCAGTTATTAGAATACAGAACAAAATGCATGTAAGGCTTTCCAGTAAGAAGTACCTAAATTTATATTACATTCCATAAAGATATAAGTGACAATGATAACACTGAAGTCTGAGAAGAGTTGCATTTGCTTATTTAAGCTATGTCACTAAACAATTGCTTTATTCACTTCTGTTAATACTGATTTTTTTTAAGATGCTGTTTATTAGTTATGTTCTCTGGAATCTTATTCCAGCTTGCTGGTGCAATTTTTGTTCATAGGCAAATTGTCTGCAGACTGGTGCACACCTAGCCAATGACCACTCTGATTGTGAGCAAAGGTGAGAATCAAACAGTGTACCCTGTATCTGTGAGGTCAGAAACCTTAACCATTATGCCAAGAAAGTGGCTTGGTGGTTTAACTAATTGAAGTATCCCACTGTTTCATAAGGTGTGAGTTTGCTCCTTAATTTGAGGCTTGTTTTTAGTGCTGGGTAATAGCTGTGATGTAGCTGACTGAAGGCAATGCTTTCATTAAGAAGGTGACCCTTTCTGAGACTGGCAATCCTTTCCCCTTCCTTAACTTGATCCAGTGGTATTGTCTGAGATTAGTCAAATGTATGAATCAAAGTATTTTGTTTATAGCCATGTGTAAGGGGCTGTATTTTGAAGTGAAAGTGAAGAAGTTATGGGCATCCCATACTCCAGTGTGGGAAGCATTGAATAGATGGCTAATATCTCCCTTGTGCCTGCAGTAAGATTTGATATCATTTATGAGATTTATAGCCGCGTAAGTACTTCATCAGGCTGAGCTTTAGTATGGAGTGCCAGTGAAAAATTTGCTCTAGAATGATACAAGGAGAGTATCTGACAGTTCTAAGATGGAGACGGTGTTGTCCCTTTGAACTTTTGCTTTGTACCAAACAGTATAACTATAGTTTCGATGTTTGTAGTTAGTTTGTTCATAGTTAACTAATTTCATCTTAAGCCAAATCACTGTATATGGATTTTCAGGTATCATCAGTATGGGTGCCTACTTTGGCAAAGATTACAATCCTCTGTGTACTATTACGTACCTGCTGTTTTCTGTTTTCAGTTCCCTTCATGTTCATTCACTGGTCTTGTATGACACAAAACCAGTGTTTCTTCTTTGCACTTTATGAAATCTACTATTTTGTTAGAAAACATTGACCACTGCAGTCACTTAATGTATGATACCAAATATTAAAAAAAATACTGACTTCTTATTCTTCACTAAGTGCATTCAGTACCAGTTTGCTTAAAAGAATTGGACACCATGCAGTGACATTATTCAAGTACAAAAGTTAACTGTCATTCAGTTCCCCACTTTATATGAGTGCTGTATTGAAATAAGGAAACTGCAGTGGAATACTTTTTGCAGTGCTTTTGTGCTTTGTCATATTATACATATATCCTGAGCATTTAAGATACATAAGGTAATCATTTCTGCTCTGCAAATCTAGTGCTCTGTAATTGATTTATTATTAGAAAAAGTGCTAGCAGTGCTTGGTATCTATTCAAATGCTTGGTTTATGATTTTGCTTTTATTAGCCTCTGAAAGTGTGTTACCAAATAGTTTCTGGAATGAGACTAGCTTGTACTCTAAATCTCAGAACTTAACCCCATTGGAAACCACCCCTTAAATACATAACTTTCACATAACAAATCATCTGTGTCAGTAAAAAGTTAGAGAAATATTCTTAGACGTGCCACAGATTTTTACAACACACAGATAGTTATAAATGTTGCATATGCAGTGATTATCTCCAGTAAACTTTTTATTACTGATGCAATTTATATTTTAATTATGAAATATGTTCTTTTAATTTCATAATTCACTGCTTACTACACTGCATTTTAGTACAGATGAAAACTGAGCCATAGTCATATAAAAATTGCTCATGCTCACTTCCAAGTGAATCATTCTGTGGCAGTTTCTTCTTTTCCCTGGTGGGGCTTAGGCACTAGACTTTATTTGTGTCATCATCATTATCATCAGCCCCCTTTTTCCCATTTTTTCTACATGGGGTCAGGGTATCGTGTTAACTTTCGCCAACTCTCTCGATCCAGTGCCACTCTCCTGCCTTCTTCAACACTCATGCCTGACTGTTGCAAATCTTCTTTCACACAATACATCCACCTCTTTGCTGGACATCCTCGCTTCTTCTTACCTTCTTCCTGTCTGTCCCAAATCTTCCTCACCAGATTGTCTTCTGCTTTTCTACACTTATGCCCAAACCACTGTCATCTGTTCTCTTTGATCTTTTCTACAATTGGAGCTACTTTGGCTTCTGCTCTTATGCCCTCATTTCTTCATCTGTCCCACAGTTTGGATCCTATCACCTTTCTCAGGCACTTCATTTCCATCCCCTCTAACTTCTTCATCTGCTCTGCCTTTACTGCCCAGGCTTCTGTACCATACAGTAGTACTGGTCGCACCACTGTCTTGTGCACCTTACTTTTCAGCTTCTTTGGCATTCTTCTGTCATATACTACACCTGATACTCTATGCCAGTTGGCTGCAGCCCCTCTGATTCTAGCTTTGACCTCTTCATTCAGACTACCCTTCTCCTCAACCACCCCTCCCAGATACTTGAAGCTGTTTACCTGTTCCACTGTCTTCCCTTCTATCTCTATTTTCAGCTTCTTTTGATTTCCCCAATTTGCTGCCATTACCACCGTCTTATCTGTGCTTAGTTTTATCCCATGTGCCTACAGATTTGCATTCCATTCTCCTATCCTTTGCTGAAGTTGTAGCTCAGAGTCTGCCTGTACTGCCACATCATCTGCATACAGCAGCTTTGTTGATCTGTCCCCTCCAACCTGTTTGCTAATGTAGTCCATCACCAGTATGAACAGCAGTGGGCTCAGAGCTGAACCCTGGTGTACACCCACTCCCACTGGGAGCCCCTCTTTGAGGCCGAACACTGTTCATACTTGAGTCACTGGGTCCTTGTACATAGCCTGCACTAATTCTACCAATGTTTCTGGGACTTCAAACCATCGCAGTACTGCCCAAATCAGCTTTCTTGGGACCTTGTCATATGCTTTCTCCAAGTCTAGGAATGCCCAGTTGGACTCTCTCCTCATCTCTAGCTTCTTCTCAAGTATCTGTCTCAATGCAAACATTGGGTCAATTGTGCTGCATCCTGATCTGAATATGAACCATTCATCTCCCATCTTATATTCTACTACTCTGCGTATCTGTTTATCAATCACCCTCTCCAGAACTTTCATGTAATGTGATAGGAGTTTGATGCCTCTGTACTGCCCACAGTTATGGATGTCCCCTTTGTTCTTGTACACTGGCACAAGTATGCTTATTCTCCAGTCATCTGGGATATGCCTTTCTCTCCACACTGCTATTAGTACCCTCAGGAGCCATTTCTCCCCTATCTCACCCAGCATCTTTATCATATCTGCTGTGACCTCATCTGAGCCTGCTGCTTTCCCTGACTTCATCTTCCTTAGTGCTGTTCTTACTTCTTCTAAGGTGGGCTCCTCTTCTTCTCTCATCATAGGCTGTTTTGGGGCAGTACAGCTTCTGTGGGGTATTCTTCATTCAGAAGCTGCTGGAAATACTCCTTCCATCTGCCTTTGATGTTCTGTGGACTGGTGAGCTGGTTGTTGCTGGCATCTCTTATGAAGGGTGTCTGACTATCTTCTTTATCTTTCTGTCTTTGCCTTGCAACCTCATATAGTTTCTTTTGCCCCTTACTGAGTCACTTTCCAGACATTGTTAGAGTGCCTCCGATGCCCTATTATTTGCTATTGCAACTTTTTTCTTAGCTTCTTTGTTATCCAACCAGTAGTCCTTCCTAGCCTGGACAGTCTTTTTTATCTCCCACTTCTTCCTCCACTCCTTTCTTTTGATGACTTTCTGGACTTCTGCATTCCACCACCAGTTTTCCTTATGTACCTTATTTCCATACCTGGCTCGGCCACATATCTTTTCTGTAGTCCTAACACATGCTGTTTTTAGGCACTGCGACTTTTCTTCAATTCCACCTATTTCCTCCTCTTCTTGGGTTGCTAGAGCCCTGAGTAATTCCTTGAACTGCTGTACTTTCTCTCCAGTCAACTTTCAGGTCTTCAGCCTGGTCTCTGTTGACCACTGCTTGCAGCTGATTGTGGCAACTACTGGTTTATGCTGTGGGCTGACTGTTTAACTGGGGATAACTTTGCAATCATGGATTCTACCCCAGTGCCTTTTCCTTACTACGAGGAAGTCTACCTGAGTTGCATGTTGGCTACTCTTGTATGTGATCTTGTGACTGTCTCTCTTTCTGAACCATGTGTTGACTACTATCAAGCCACTTGCCAGACAGAAGTCTAGAATGGCTTCTACATCTTTATTCCTGTTGCCCCACCCCTGTGGACCCAGGCAGTCCTCATATCCTGTTCCTATGTATTGCTAAATAAAATAAAATATCAGACTATGCACTGTGTCAATGATTCATCACTGGCCATCATCTGGATTTTATTACAAAGATCTTTTATTTTGGCATCCATTTATCTATTCATCAATCCATTGTGTAAATCACTTGTTCTGGTGAGGGATGTGAGGTAGCAAGCTGACCAATGTAGGCCAGACTTGTCTAGTCCCAGTAAGACCCTCCTCCTGTTGGATCTCCAGACATTCACAAGCAAGCTGTGAGAGAAGTAATCCATCTAACATGTCCTGGGTCTGGCACAGGGTCTCTATTACGTGGGCTGTACACTCCAAAGGGAAATGCCAAGGAGCATTTTCTAAAGGTGTTTAAATCACATTAATTGATTACTCTTGACACGAAGGAGGAATAGTTGCATTCCAAGATCCTGCCAGACTGCCAAGCTGTACTCCATCATGGAGAGTGAGCCAAATACTCTCAAAAGGAGTTGCATTTCTGCTGCTTCCATCCATGATCTCATTATATCAACCACTACCTAAAATTCATTACCACAGGTGATGATGGAGACAGAGACTAATTTCTAAATTTAGAGCATTATCTTATGATTCAGTTCTCACTTAACTAGCACAGTTTCGGGCAATGCTTGTAGAACTGCTGTCACTACACCCATTTAACTGTCACTCACTTGATGTTGTCTATCTTCAATTGTGAGCAAAGCCCCACAATAGTTAATGTCCTCCATCTGTGGTATCTGATCTGCAATCACTTACAGAGAGTAGTTCTTTTCCACGTGAAAGCTCTGATGTTTGAATTAGAGGTACTGATTTTCATCTCATTTCTTTCATACTGAGCTGTGAGTCATTTCAATACATGCTAGAGATCACAGTCCTTTGTATCTGGGGGCATTATCATCTGCAGAATGGTGCAACCATCACATACCCAAACTGCATGCATTTCGGACTTCTGCTCTGTCATGATATCATGTCCATGAAAATCAAAAACAGGAGTGTTGACATGACAAGCCTTTGCCAGAGAACTGTGGACACCTCAAATGCATTTGATTCAGTGCCAAAAAGACAGGCAAATCTCTCACTCTTGAAATAAATAAACTGAATGGCGTGCAGAAGTGGCCCCAGGGCCCTGTACTGTTGTAGCACTTCCAGTAAGACATTCTGTTGCACATTATCATATGCCTTCTCCATGTCCAAAAGGCATAAACAGTCAGTATTGGCAAACTCTCATGACCCCACCATACCTGTGCAAGGGGAAAGAGATGATCCACTATTCCTTGACAAGGACAAAATCCACATTGCTTCTCCTGAATCAAAGACTTGACAGTTGAATAAAGCATCACTTCCAGCACCTTGACATACAGTTTCCCAGGAAAGATGAGAAATGTCATACCTCTACAGTTAGAATACACTCTCCAATCTCCCCTTTTAAAATGGTAACCACTGCTCAGTTTTTAAGTCTAGAGGTACTGTACCATCCTTCCATGCTGTGTTAATAAAGGACATTTACCAAAGCACCCCAACAATATCCAGTGCCTTCAACATTTCTGGTTAGACCCTGTCTATCTGCTCAGTAATGTTGCAGCAAAACTGTTTTATTTCTGCAGTAATCTCATCTACCAAAATTATTCAGTTCCACCTTTTTAATTCCACAACTGCCTCAACAAACTCCTCCCACATCTAGACCTTCTCATTGGTAACTGATGCAGCTGATTCTTTCCTGGTTTGTTTGTATTTTTCAGTCCAATCCAGACAATTCTCCTGCTAGTATTGTATAGAATGTCTCTTTCTTTAAACTGATAACTTCCCTCATTGCTGTTGTTAACCAGTGGGCCATAGGATTACTAGCCATGACAAGTGACAGCTACCTTCTGGACATGACTCTTTGGTGCTGTCATAACTGTTCAGGTTTTGAGCAGAATTCATACCAGTTCCACATCCTTATTCTCCCCAGGTGTATCAGCAAAACTGTTCTGGAAGTGGTCGTTGAACTCATCATGCACAGAAGTATTGACAAGTAATTCTGACACCCTCTCTGCAAGTTTTGGTTTTCTAGATCTGTATAGTTTCTGTCTAGATCATCTCATACAACTAACTCACTATTAACTAGTAATTATTTGACTGCTGAGAACCTTTCTTGACTCAAGTGTTGAGAAAATATGGCCTTAGTTCTGATGACATGAATACTAAATCAGTCAATGACCCTGGATGATATGGTGATTTGGTAGCAGGTAGACATACAAGGATCCCTTTCTTCAAACATGCTGTTTTTTATGGAGAATCTGTGGCTAGCACAAAAGTCCAAAAACAAGTCACCGGATTTAGATGAGGTAAGCTGCTTATCTTAGTCATGTGCCAGTCATTCTCCATATGATTTTCAAAATCTGCCCGTAAAACCATATAATATGTAGGTGTTAACCTATTGTGCACTGTGCCAATAGCAAATAAGAAGGTCAAATACATTGAATACTTCTTAGACAGTTAATTACAAATAGCAGACAGAGTTTTTCTTTTGGAAATTCACAGTTGCTTTGAGGTGACCCTGTAATTTTCTGGAGCAAACTTCAGATGAACAGCAGCACAATCAGAGACTTGTGAGTATCCCCACATCTACCTGTGGTCTCTACCAAGGGTCAACATCAGAGTAGGAGAAGGAGTTCACTCCTTGCTTAAGAAGACTGGTTACAGAACAAATACTGTGTGTAGAGATAATACCAGTTCAATCTCTGGCACAAGCTCCAGCTCCTTCTACAGAAGAGAGGTGACATTCAGCATCCCATGAGGCAGTTTCCAGTGCTGGGTTCTAGTTAATTTTACTTTGTCTTTACTGTGTCTGACACTTGATTGGCATTGCATTTGACACTCCCTTTCACCTTGGAGGCTGCATGCAGCTTTCTCAAGCTTATGCTAGGCAGGTTGCATAGGTGACCTGTCCATCAAGTGCTTGCCAGACTACATATTCCCAGGACCTACTCCAAGTGTCAGTCCCAGTATCACTTTTCTGAGTGAGTTATTCAGATTCTTTAAAAACATGTATCGCTCTCCCACCCATTATTATACTAAGCCAGATTATTGTTCCATCATTCGACTACCTCATAAATCCTACATATCTCATCATGCAGTGTCAGTGACACAACAGGCAGCACACTCGCCTTTGGTGAAGAAGACTGTGAGTATTATTCTCACACTAGGTAGATCAATTGCTGACACTGCAGTTCAGCATAAGGAGGTTGCTGCACTCCTATGTCTACTGTCCTTTTTACAAGAAGTTAAAATGAAGCCCCACCTGTTTGAGTTGGTGGTAGCTCAGATGAGGATAAAATATCCCATAGCACCTATGGAAAAGAGTAAAGGAAGTTCCCTGAATAGCTGGCTAAATTTCCCCTAGTAGTATAAATACCACCTCATATCTTCCCCGAAAACAGGCTACTAGCCCAGTGGCAGTGGGGCTAACCTGGTCAACAAAAGATTAACTAACTAACTAACTAACTAACTAACTAACTAACTAACTAACTAACTAACTAACTAACTAACTAACTAACTCAAAACCATAGTCTAACAGTTGCTCATTCTTGCTACTTCAAAAACATGGCTAAAATTAATTAGAACATTCCGTAAGTCAGAGTCAGTGTCTGTGGTGCAACAGTTAGCATACTCATCTTTGGTGCAGAAGGTTTTGGGTTCTATTCCTACACTGAGTGGACTGTTTGCTGACACTGCAGTGCATCATAAGGAGGTTGCTGCCCTCTTGAGTGTGTTGTCCTTCAGAGGAGATGTTAAACTGAGGCCCCATCTGCTTGAGTTAGTGGTAGCTCAGGTAGATGCAGAAAATCCTATGGCACCTGTCAAAAACAGTAGGTGAAGTTCCCTGATACCTTGGCCAAATTTCCCCTAGTTGTATAAATACTACCTCAGGTCTCTCCTGAAAAGAGGCTATTAGCCTAGTGGGACTAACATTGTCAACAAAGGATAAAAAAGTGCGTAAATATTTTTCCATATTTTCTCTCTTTCTTTCTCTTACTCTCTCCACTCCAACCCTCTTCCCATAGATCTTGAGGACATTTATCCATGGGTCAGGACAGTCTACCCCCACCAAGGCAAAAACTGACCCAGGGAGGGGTTATCATCCAGACAGCCGTGAAGGAATTTGTTCTCATGCCTATGTCTCTTTTTGCCTGCAGAAGCTTGTAACTTGAGGGACAAATCTGAACAGCTGTTGTGTAAAGAGACAAGTACACATTTTAATATTTTGTATTTGCAGCGGTATTTGGATTTGGATATTTCTCTGAGGGGCCTGAGGGTATCTAAGTCTCCAACTACGCCTTTTGATCTTAAAAGCCCTGAGGATTTGTTTTTTTGGAAAAGGTGAATCACAGCTGCGCATAATTGTTCCATTGAGTGGATTCGAATAGTAATGGAATGTGACCACCTTAAACAAGAGTGTTTGAAAGAGGAAATTGTAGCGGTGAGTAATGAATTGCAACATTTTATTTCATCTTCTAAGTTAGATGATATGCTAAAAGATATCAACAAAGTGCTCACCGAAATGGAACGAGAGCTTGTTGAACGTAAAAGCTTTAAAATAACTAGAGATACGAAAGATTATAAAAAGGATCAAGCTTTTTTGTTTAAATATAATAGGCGTTCATCTTCTACAAATGGGAAGAGACAAAACAACAGTTTAAATATTAGTTCTCCCTCTTCTAGAGTTTCGTTTGCTCCTTCGGAGGGGGCTGAACAAGACATAGCTGATAAAGAAGAACATTTTCCAGCATTACCAGCAGCGGGTAATTCCACTGACTTTAACCATACTTTTCGCAATGACAACCAGCAGGTTAATCAGGAATCCATGACCAATTTTCATGGAAAACGACATTGTAGTGACTGTGGACAACAGGGAAAGACTGGTGGTAAATTTAAGGGACAATTTAATAAAAGAAAAAGAAGGTATTAATGAATGTGATGTACAGAATGATGCTTTTTAATTAAATTTATCTGATAGTGTTATTTCTGATGTTGTACAGTCAGTTTTATGTTTGGGACTGAAATTCATACCCACTGCTTTACCCAGACTTCATATATTAAAAAATGAAATTTTCCTATTAGGAAGAAAATTGCATTTGGTTGAATTTTTTAGCAAAAATAATGGTGGTGGAAACTGTGCACACTTTGATAGTGTCTCTGAAGATTCTTTTCACTCAGTGTGTCTATGTTGGAAGATATTGATGATTGTGTCGCTAATGCATATACTAATTTAGATACTGCTGCAATTAAAGTCAAAAGTTGTTTTATTCCTCCCTATACAAATACTTGTATACAGGGCTATGTATCTGCTATAGGCTTTGAGGTGGAAAAGCATTACAATGTATTAATGAGCAACAAAATAGATGCTTGTTATAATTTAAGTAGACAACACTGGATAGATTTTTGTATTTTTTGTAATAACAGAAATTTTGTTGCAAAACCTTCTGACAAGGGCAATCAAATTGTGATTTTGAATTTTAAACAATATCTTAATGTGTTACATGCATTTAAATGATAACAATGTTTATGAGAAATGTGATACTGAGTGTTATTTTCAGGCTATTAATGCATATTTGTCATTATTAGATAAAGGCCATCACTTGGGTTATTTTTCTTCTTATGATATAAATAAAAACATTTAGCATAGAGGATAGCAGTATTGCTGTCTTCGATTGCTTACCCAAGACACATAAAGGCCTAAGTAATTTAACTGGGAGGCCTATTGTCTCTGCTGAAAGTTACTTTTTAAAAGCTATTAGTACCTTTCTACATGAATATTTAAAAAAAATGTGTTGTGAAACTACATTCTTATGTTAGAGATAGTTAGGATTTTCTGTCTAAGATACAGGGCTTTGAATGGACTAGTTCTATGTTCTGGCAGTGCATGAACGTTAAGAGCCTATACACAAATATTAGACATGATGTGGGTCTTCAGACTCTTTTTTATTTCTTAGGTGATTCCCCTATGACCCATTTTGTGATTGACATGGTGGCATTTTGCTTAAAGAACAACTTTTTTGTGTTTAATGGGGAAGTATTTCATCATCTACAGGGAACTGCCATCGGGGCGGCTTTCGCCCCCATGTATGCCAATTTAGTTATGGGTAAGTTCGAACTTGATTATATATATCCCCATAATTTTTATAAGTCCCAAGTTTTGTTGTATTTGAGATTTATAGATGATCTCATCTTTTTATGTGATGGCCCTATAGAGGCTGCCTATGGTTTTGTGACCATCTTCAGATTAATAAACTGGGACTGCAATTTGATGGTATTCAGTTGGATACAACAGTGAATTTTTTAGATATAAAACTTAGTCAATTGAATACAGGGCTTCATAGAAAATTTGAACAAAGAAGTCAGTTCCTGTATGGTACCAGCTGTCATCATGCACATCTCATAAAAGTTTTGCCATTTAATTAATTTTTGAGAATCCATAGATTATGTAGTCAGGGTGACGTTTTTTACCATGAAATTTTAGAATCTGAAAAAATGTTTCTATCTAGGGGATATGATAGAAATATAGTCCTGCAAGCCAGAGCAAAGGTTATAAAATTGTGAGGGTCAGTTACACAATTTCTGTTCAGGCCAGAAAATGTTTGGAAGAAAGCCATTAGAATTCCATTGATAAAGCTGGTGTTTCTAACTGGAGGATGCAGTTGCCTTTGAACCAAAGTGAAAACAGTCTGTACGACTTGTGCATTTGTATATCCCAATGTGAATATAGTGATTGATTGCTAGACAGACAGATAAAAAGCTGTGTAGCTAAAATACTAAGGCCCTAAACTGCTGAGATAAATAAGAATAGGGGCTCAGTTTCCTCACATTCTGGAAGGATGGAGAGCATGTTCCATTTGTAAAAATATAAGAGTAGTATAAAATTTTACACTATTTGACAAACTATCCTCTAATCTTATCCCTCTCCAGTGCTTCCCACAAAAACTTCCACTGCAAGGAATGAAATGCTTTGTTGAAGTCTACAAAAAGGATGCTGTAGTTGTTGCTTTCACAGCACACCTCATTAGTAAATATAACACCATTCTTCCTAATTTAGACCCCATCCTATCTACTCCTAATAAATCCTTGTTGTGTTGCCCTAGTTTGGAAACAATCAGTTTGAGACATTTTGTCAATGTCCTCGTAAAAATCTTCATTTCCATGTGAAGTGGTGAGATCAGCCTTTAACTCTGGAATAGTATGCTGCCCTTTTCTACTTTACACTACACCAAACAGTATTTGTAGTCTTGTTGCCTACATGTATCTCTTATTTCTTACTATCATGTATTCAAGCTTATGGAAGCATTAAAAACAAACTGCATGTGTTACTTCCCCATTCTGTTTTTTTCTGCAGCTGAAAATATTTTAAAAAGTATGTAACTATTTACATCCATATGCAAACAGTGCACCCAATGATATTTTTAGTAATATGAAATAAATTGTAGCATTTCTTGTGTCTATTACTCTCATTCCTGATATCATCGAGAGATGCTTATGAAAACATCAAGACTATAATGTTGTACATTGGTTCCCCATGAGAATGTTACACGTGTGCATTTGCAGCTATAAATATATAGCCTCCAGCTATTGAAGAGTAGTTGTGAAAACATCAAGTCCATAATGCTGTATGTTGCTTCCCAGTTATCATCTTTTATTCTGTGGCAAACTATTTTTTTTACTAAGAATGAAGTACAAAGCAAAAAGTATGTAAAGTGCTACAATTTCATGTAGGCACATTACCAGTTGGTATTCCATGATTACACTAAAAGGCCAATGAAAACCACACTATCTTAATTTCATGGTGTTAAGTAGTACCTTGGCTCTGTGTCTTTTAGGTTATTAAGTAAAAAGAACAAACAAGAATTCTAGTTAGCTAAACACACCAAACATTACCCATTCAAAAAGTGTTACATCTAAACATTGCTACAAAAAATCAGAATGAATGAAGGAGTCAGATGTTTAGAATCAAAAGTAAATACTATAATATCAATGAACATAAATGCATAAAACTTGTAAACATAAAAAATGTGAAAATAAGTTGTTTCTATAATAAAAGCAATGCTATTAAGTCACATCCAACTACTATAACAAATACTTCACATTTGATTTATTGCTAAGGCATTGTGCCTGTAAAGTGGTATAATCCCAAACCTCTTTCTTTATTTGGACTTGTGACATATTCAGGTACAGGTCTGGATGAGAACACAAATACATAATAAAGAACCGTAACAGACTAAGTGCTGTGAGTTAACCCACAAGTATTGCTAAGCTACAGTACTCATAACTGAACCATTTGTATATCTTTCTTGTGTTATTTGACTTTTATTCTAATACTATAATGTGTCTGTCCTATGCAATATTTATTACAGGAGCAATTTAAGCTATAGACAGCTGCTGGAGACAGCAGCCTTAATGCTTCTTAATGTCAAGTGCTTGCCCACTGATTTTATATACGTCAGTGTTATTGCCATACTGGCATATATAACAGCCTTACAGGGTACTGTGTCCCACTGACTTGGTAGTTTAAAATTAAATGTGCTTGAATGGACATCTAGTCTATCAGTCTGGGGATTTCATGTAAGCTGTCTTCAGAAAAGGATACAGCACATTGCCTAAAATTCAGTTACTCAGGACTATATTACAATGTTGTCACATTCCTGCTATGCCAAAGGCATATCATTTTACAAAATAAACATCTAAACTGCATCTTTTGAATTAACTCTCTCCATAATTATGTTCTGTGCATTAAAAATCACCTTACAGAAAGATATTCAGATTCCATATATATTCTCCAGGCAAACTTCACTCCATGATGTTAGAAGCTATGCACTGACACAGAACTTCCTCAGTGAGATGAGAATATGTATTAGATTTTATTTAGAAGACCATTGATGGATCTGGGTTTTATCATTTCAAACAATATTTACAGTCATGTAAATTAAAGTGGATTATTGCATGAAATAATATTTTAAAATTAAACATCTTCAAATGAAACTTTCAATCAGAAGAGCAAACTTATCTCCTACCAGCACTATAATTCAAGTAACCCATAATACACACTATAATATAATTTTAAAAGTGTCCTTTTTTGTTTTTGTTGTCAATGTTTGAGAAGACAATTTTAGCTTCTGCCATTTTCAAATTATAAACAGCTATGATTTATACGCTCATATAATTTTGCATACACCCAGTAAACCATACCTAGCCTACAGAATCTAAAGCAGAAAGGGACAAAGAGAAAACACAAATATTTATTTCTGGTCAGTAATGCACCTTTCCTGATGTTAACGCTGTCTCATTTTACATTGGAAAGATCCACTTCTTCTAATGACCTAAAATTATTGTCCATTGATCAATAAAATCTTATGTTACAAACAAGCAATTTAATAAGACATTTCATGTTTATTGGGAAACCATTTGAGGTAAACAAAATCATTTTCGTAGAAGGTAGCAATAAACATCATATCCTAAGGCAAGTTTGTATTAGCTGTCCTCATAGTGATTTTTTTTTTATTTCACATGCTTCAATAAGTCTTTGACCCTAAGGTTTGATAGTACTGCTCTTAATTATTGTGATTTTTTTTTTATTTCAAGACAGGCAGGTCTGAAAACTGAAGAAATATGTTTTGATTCAAATTCCACATTTATTTCATACCTTTGTGTATCCTATCTTCAGAATCTGCTTAGGGCTTGCATAAAGTGAAATCAAATGAATGTAATGATAACTGTACTTCGGCTGAACCTCCTTATACTGGAGTTGAAATAAATAATGTTTATATCTTCTTTATTATTTCAACGTGTAATAAATGTGATCATAAATATTTAACATCAGTGATAATTTTGTAAGGAGAGATGCAGTAAGCAAACACTGTTTGAGTCTATTTGGTAAGGCGTACTGTTTTTCTCTTAAGTGGAAAATCACCTAATAGTAAGGATTTAATGTGTTTTGGGATTCCAGAATATCAGTCCATGTTAAAGTCACCATGATATATATTGAAGATATAGATGTTATGCTGCTCAAATAACACGATTAAAGAAGGCAGCACCTGATATTCCATAACATGCTATGGCACAGAAGGTTGACTATTAGATATATTCATGTTTGGGGATCAGGCTTTTTAAGATTACAGTGTTAATATAAGATATAGACGATTATGATCGGGTCTCAGACCATAACTAGATTATGTCTTCTAGGTATGGATGACAAGAGTTTTACCTTGAGAGTGTAGTATCAGTATGTCACCTTTTGAACAACAAGATGTATAAAACTCTAATTTTGATAGTTTTGACTGACTGACTGATCTTCATTTTAGCGACTGAGTTAAAATATGAGACAAATATAAGGATAGTTGAGAGGCAAGTCAGCAGGCAGAAACAAAAGTGTTTCACTTACTGCTGTAGTTCTTTGCAGGCCAGCATTGTCCATTGATAGTCTGTAGTGTGAGATCCAATCATAACAGTGCTTAGATTTCATGACAATAGTTGCACACCTTCTAAACACTGTTATGATTGGTCTTCTCACTAGAGAAGTGTTTAACAAGTTTATCTTTTCTCAGTTTTGGAGCACAATCACTCCACTTCAGGATTAATATACATGTTAAATATCTAGATGGCAGATTTTTTATGTTTTGTTTGTATTTCAGTTCAGTGGATGAATTGGACAAGACAGAACAGAACTGTAACATCTAGCTTAGAAAGAAGACTCGAGAAGAAGCATAGTAAAGACAGCTGCATATTTTGACATAAAATATATCCATCTCTTTGATACTTATTAATCAAGAGAATGTGACTATACACTGATCAGCACTTAGCTTGTTATTGTAATGGCAAGGTTAATTCAAACAACAGCTTCCTAAGTTTGTAAGCAGGGCATTGGCTGGCATGTTTTATTTTAATTGTATACATTTATTAACTGGGTCAGCCCTCTGGATGCAAGTGTTCCTTTTCAGGGATTATCCAGGAACAATGTCTGCTTAGGTGACTTGCTTGTAGTCACACAGTAGGTAAATGGAGTTGGAAGAAAACAAACTATGTACTCTTTGGTTACAGGAAGCAGCTTGTAAACAGTTTGGCGCCTTAATTAGCTAACTGCTGGACAAACTCTCTTTCTGTCTCTGATTTTGTCCTGTGCCTCATAGAAATGATTAACTGGTAAATCACCGAGGATTATAGTCAGTCAGTAATGTCAGATATTAACATTTTATTTTAAATCTTCACAAAATGCATGTTGACTCAAAATATGTTGTTCTATTAACTTTTAAAGTGAATTAGAGTAATATTTAAATGTTTCCCTGATTTTGAGCCTTAATCCCTCATTATTATTGATTTTGTTCATGATTCTAGAATAAAGAAGATCGAGTGATGGTTGATGGAGTAAAAATCCAAGGGACCTTAATGATGATGATGATGATGATACACTTTAGTTAGGGAAAAAGAAAAGACCTGTTATATTGGAGGGACTGAAGACAGATGAGGTACTGATAGCATTATTAGTACCTGGTAAAATCTGAAATATACAACTGAAATGTGTGACTATATTTCTCAAAATCTGAAATTTAAAATACAGGGTGTATAAATAATGACTGCATGTGGGACTCGCATCTCAATGGAATATGTAGGAAATGCCAGCCAAGAGAAGAGCTAACCATCAGTATTAACCCTGTTTAAAAGATAATTTATAAGATATGCTGGAGTGGTGTGAGAAAAGCACATGTATTCATTTATTGTTTTGGTAAGTTGATTGTCAATATTGGGCAAGATATAATGACAGTGTCATGTCATTTCGGCAAATTAATAAGTGCATTTCTGTCAGGTCTACAATCAAGCCAATATATTGTGCAGTATGTAATGCAGACACAATGCATTACATTACACTAGCAAGCTCAAACACAGCAGTTGTATAAAGGACAGAGCAATAGAACACTAGGCTAGTTATCCATTTATAAAATACTTATAGTCAGTAACATAGGGTGCTGTAGTGGGGCAGCAGGTAGCATTGTTGCTTGTCAGTAAAGGTTCTCTGGTTCAGTTCTTAGCTGGGATGCCTTCTGCATGTCCCCACTGTGCTTTTTTTTGTTTGTTTTTTTTTGCAGGTATACCGGTTTCCTCCCATATTCCTAAGATGTGCATTAGCTGAGAACTAGAACAAGGCAAAAAACTGAATAAATCCAAAAACAGGTTCGAAAAACCAGCAACACAGTCCGGAAAGAGCCAAATAACACTGTTTATTCCACTGTTTAAAGTGCTTTTCGTCAGCCTAACGGCAAACTTCTTCAGAAACAGTTAAAACAAGTATGAAACCTTCCTTATGAACTAAGACAGGTGGTCAACATTCACCAATTGCATCACTTTGTTTTACATAAGTAAATGCACACTGGATTTAAAGTGACAACTACTAATAACCAGAGATAAAAACAACATTAAAATATAAACATGCCTGAGACAATAACCACAGTACACAAGAGTAAAAGCAGTAGAAGTAGTTTGTGTAACTCAACCATTGGCAGAACATGTAAAATGCTTTAATATGGTTGCATTTCTAGACTTATGCAAAAAGAATACTGTATTATGTCTAACAAACTACACTTAAGTGAAACCTGATTTTACAGGTAGGATAATGAAGAAAACCAGAAGTCATAACTTAGATAAAAGGAGCTGAGGGATGGAATAGCTCTTAGAGACATAGATGTGGAAAAAGCAGTGCCATAATTTACCAGTGGGTCCAAATATGGTTGTTCTTCCTATAAAAAATGGGTTGTTAACCACTCATCAAAGGAAATGGCACCATTAGTGTATATATAGATCTGTGTGTGTGTCTGTGTGTGAGAGTATATTTGTGTATGTGTGTGTGTGTGTGTGTGTGTGTGTGTGTGTGCGTGCGTGTGTAAATATATATAGGTTTACTATCATTTAACTGGATCGCACAACAGAGAATCACAGTTATTTCGAAGCAAAACCTTGAAACTGAAAATAACGAACAAAAATAAACTCGAAGTGTGGTGACTGTAAATGTTGACTTCGACATTTTCAAACAGTCACCACAGTCCCGGGGAAACTATTACTGTGTGTTGCACAGTAATTGACATGTTTGCATGGGGGCAAGACCCCCTGCACCCCCCATGTGGGGGGCTGCTCCCCCACACCCCTGCTACTTAAATATACTAACTCTGGGATCACACTATAGTGAGGGAAAGGGCACATTTCCCGATCCCCTCTATAGTGTGATCTGCATTGAAATGTCAGGACTGACAACAGCGAATGCTGTATTGCATTTGCTGTTGTCAGTTCCGACTTTTTTTTTTGAGTTTTTGACTGCGATCGACAAAATGATAGTAAACCATATATATATATATATATATATATATATATATATATATATATATATATATAAAATATATATAAATATATAATATATATGTAATCTATACATTAAATATAGTATATATATATATATATATATATATGTGTGTGTGTGTGTGTGTGTATGTATGTATACTGTACAAAGATTCTTCTGCAACTCCACTATTGTACTCTTCAGTGATATGTCTCATTTAAAACAATGCTATGCTCAACTGTTTTGTACACTGATTGGTATGTCTGCATATGTACACATGACTCCCATGAATTCCCTGTGTAGCTCTCCCTGCTGAACTGCAGTTCTTTTAGTGCAATACATTAATATTGCTCTTGTATTGTCTTACATAATTGAATTATGGGCTATCATTGTATCATCCGGCACAACTTAATTATGATGTATGAGCTCAGGGAGTGGTTCAGTGGGGTCAGCTGTCTAACCCACCTATCCAGTCAACAAAGAGAAAATAAATAAATAAAATAGTTTGAGTATGAGAGACTAACTTATGAGATGGCACTAGTGAAAAAGCAGAGGACAATGACTATGGGATCTGTGAACTTTAAAATAGGCAACAGAATGAGCAAATTGTGTTGCCATCTTCTGAGTGTCTGTTACTGACATCCTTTAGGAAAGTTAATTTAGTACATCAGAAGATGCTGTCATTTCATTAGTATAATAGTAGAAAAATGTACATAGCATCTGATGAGCCCAATTAAATATTTATGACACTAGGCTGCTTAATACTTTAGTAGAAATACAATCTATTACAAACTGAGGGCTGAGGCTCTCAAATGATTCTTGAAATATAATCAAATACAATCAAATGTTACAGACAAGTTTAAGTAGTATGCTGTCTCACTCATAGGTTCATAGGTGTGTACTAGGCTAATGACCCTGGAACCTTTACAAGCCTAGTCCATAGGATTACCCTGGCATCATGCCACCCGACCTTAGTTCCTAGTGCCTTTGTCAAGTAGAGCCACTGGAGTGATCCACAGGGTGAATTTCTATTTCCCATCTACTCATCAAGATTTTTCTTGAAGAGGGCCAGTGAGGTGCTCTGCTTGACATGTAGCTATGCACACTGAGCTGAGTGGAGGAGGGACATTGACTACAACTCTGATCTGAGATATAGAACAATAAGTATTCTGCTTTTTTTTGCTTATTTTTACTAGTTATTGCTTCTAGCAATTTATATATAGCACGTTTTATTGTCTGATGCATACTTTTTACTGTATTTTGTTGCTATTAACTAATCTGCATGGTTGTTATGGCTAGGCTTGTATAGGCCCTAGGGCTGATAGCCTAGTACCAACCTATGAACTAAAATTGTCTGCCTTACAGGGCCTGATAGATATGTTTTTTATTGTCACAGTGTTTGTGAAGCTTTTTAGTTAGCTTCACTGTGTGAAAGGCATTAACTGGAATTTTTTTCTATTTGTTAAGCACCTGTTTGTTTGTTCTGATTTCCTGCCAAGGAGTGTATCATATAACTGATTTGTTTGCAGTTAAAAGCATTTTGTAGAGTCTCTTTGCTCCTTTACCTGTTTGCAAACTTTCATTTTGTGGTTCACTGCTGTTTTTCTGCTGTGATAAACATTTCTATAGTGTTTATTGTCTAAAAGAGTATAGGGAAGTAGCTGTAGTATGGTCCCAGTTCAGATTTGCTGTCTCTGGGACTGTTTGTTTTTGCAGTGGTTGTTCTGAGCACATGTCTCAGGCCATCTTGAATTAGCAGAAGCCTTTCTTTACCTTCATGGCAGGATTGTGTTGATTGGCTGCTGGCCGGTGGAGGTTAGCTAGTCTAGAGCTTGGAGTAAGCACTCATTGGTTCTTTTGAGCTTTTTTAAAAAGTTATTTAAGTTGTATTTTCTGGTATTTAAGCACTAACATTGAGATAATTTCTGTCTATACACACTGAGCTGAATGGAGGAGGGGCATTGACTGCAACTCTGATTTCAGATAGACCCAGTTTGGCTTTGTTAAGGGCAGATCATGCCTACTAAACCTGATTGACTTCTTCAAGACAGTCACCAAGGCCATAGACGAGGGAAAGGTTGTTCGCATAGCCTACCTTGACCTCGCCAAGGCTTTCGACACCATTCCCCACTCGGATATTACAGAAAAACTCACCAGCCTGAACATAAACCCCTACATCACGAGATGGGTTGCCAACTGGCTTACAGACAGAACTCACACGGTAAGAATAGCGGGCTCCAGGTCCGACTCTAAACCAGTCGCAAGTGGTGTCCCACAAGGCTCGGTCCTGGGACCCCTACTGTTTGGTATATACTTTTCAGAAGTACAGGCAAACACAGGAGGACTATGGCTAACCAAGTTCACTGATGACTGCAAACTGGGAGCCATAAATGACTCTCCAGCTGACACGGACATCCTCCAAAAGGGTCTTACTGAGACAGACACCTGGTGTCAAAGTCATGGCCTCAAGCTAAATGCCAAAAAATACATAGTCATCCTGTTTGGAAAAAACAAAACACCCACAAATTACCACATAGGTGGCAGCCCCCTTAATACAGAAGAGGTATTAAAAGATCTGGGGACCCAGTTAGATAGTAATCTCTCCTTTGACAATCATATTGCCAAAGTAGTTAGGAAATCCTTCTATGAGGCCTATCTAATTATTAAAGGGTTCGCATCTAGAAATAAAGAGGTTTTAGTACCCCTCTGCTCGTCACTCATTAGACCCATCATAGAGTACAATGCCCCATTTGGGATGTACCTCACAAGACATTTCCAACAGTTGGAAAGACCACAAAAGTACCTCTCCAAGAGGAATACTGGCCTCAAACATATGTCCTATGCAGACTGAAAAAACTCCGGCTGTACTCAGTGACATATTACTTACTCAGAGGTGATCTTTGCCTGACTTACAAAGCCATGCCAACTCAGAATTGATGGACATGCTCCAGCTAAAGAAATCCAAGTCACTATGAGCCACGTGCTCTAGTGAGCTAAACGTTGCCTCAACAATAAATAGAACATGCTGGAGGGAAAGATTCTTCTCACAGAGACTCCCCATACTTTGGAACAAAATTCAAAATTACATCCGGCAGAGCCCCTCACTAACACTCTTCAAGAGAAACCTTGACGAGTGGATGGGTAACAGAAAATACACCCCTGGGATCACTTCATTGGCTCTGCTTGACAGAGGATCAGTTAATTAGTCAATGGAGTGGCGAAAGCCGACACACTCTGGCTAGGCTTATAGATGCCCTCGGGCAGATAGCCTAGTACCTACCTATGAACCTATAACAATAAGTATCATGTTTTTTCTTGCTTATTTTTACTAGTTATTGCTTTTAGCAATTTATATATAGCACTTTTTATTGTCTGCTGCATACTTTTTACTGTATTTTATTGCTATTAACTAATCTGCACTGTTGAACTAAAATTGTCTGCCTTACAGGGCCTGATAAATAAGGTTTTTACTGTCACACTGTTTGTAAAGATTTTTAGCTAGTTTCACTGTGTGAAAGGTATTAACTGGAAATGTTCTCTATTTGTTAAGCACGTTTGTTTGTTCTGATTTCCTACCAAGGAGTGTATCGTATAACTGATTTGTTTGCAGTTAAAAGAATTCTGTAGAGTCTCCTTGCTCCTTTACCTGTTTAAAAACTTTCGCTTTGTGGCTCACTGCTGTTTTTTTCTGCTGTGATAAACATTTCTGTAGTGTTTACTGTCTAACAGAGTGTAAACTGGCAGCTGTAGTATTGTTCCCTACCCTTCCTCCATGTTGGGGTGTTACTGTTATACTTGGCGGCTTTGCAGTTGCCCACCCCTACTGTAAATTTGATCTGGGACACTCCTCCCATTAGCTCATTCTATAATACAGAGAGAACATTTGAGAAGGCCAACCCACTTAGTTTCCTAACCTTGAATTATCTTCTGCTTCTTATTTCTCCCTTTCCTTTACCAAAAAAAAAAAAAAAAAAAACTTTGCAAGAATCTGCCTGTGTTCTGCTTTTCGGCTGATATTTTTTGGCACTTTTTAACTGTAACAAAAAAAAATTCTAAGCTTGTTTCCTGCCTTTCCTGTTAACTAGTGTAGTCCAGATACAGATTTGATGTATCCAGGACTGTTTGTAAGCTTTTGAGCCCCCCTAAGCCTTTCTGTGTTGGAGGTAAGTCTTCTGGCCTATCAGTGGGAGTGGTAAGCACTAGGTAGCCTTTCTACCACAAAGGGAGTGGTTTCTGGCACAGAAATTGTAGTTTATTGGTTGTTTGGGTAGTTTTTCCATCTCTTTCAACTTTCTGGTTTAAAAGCCCGCATTTGTGCTCTTTCCTCCTTTCCTGTAACTAGTCTAGTCCAGATACAGATTTTCTGTATCTAGGACTGTTTGTAAGTTTCTGAGCCCCCCCCAAGCCTTTTTGTGTTGTAGGGAAGCCTTCTAGCTTATCAGTGGGGCAGTCTCTGGATTACGAACCTGTCCCTCCAGCATGTTTTGTTGATTGTGGTAATGAGGTTGAAGTCTCTGGAGTGTGTGTTGTGGAGGGATTGGTATTTCCTTAGATGTAGCATTTCCAACAGAGCTGGGTCAGACATGGCTTTGTAAGTCAAGTAGGCGATATGAAACAGAGAATACTTGGAGTTTTTTGAGTCTGTCCATATAGGACAAGTGTTTATGGCCTAGGATCCTCTTTGTGAAGTACTTTTCTGGCCTTTCCAGTTGTTGCAGGTGTCTAGTGAGGTACATGCCAAATGGGGCATTGTACTCGATGATTGGCCTAATGAGGGAAGAGTAGAGGGAGACAATGACCTCTTTCTTCATATATGCAAAACCCTTAGTAATGGGATGTGCCACATAAAAGGACTTTCTGACCACAGTGACAAAGTGTTGGTCAAAAGAGAAATTGCTATCAACCTGTGTTCCCAGATCTCTTATAATGCCTTCTGTGTTTAGTGGACTACCATCAATGTGGTAATTCAAGGGAACTGTTTTTTTCCCAAGGGGGATGACGACACATTTTTTGGCATTAAGCTTAAGGCCATGGTTCTGACACCAGTCATTGGTGTCATTGAGACCTTTCTGTAGGATATCAACATCACTTGGGGAGTTAATAATCGCTCCAAACTTGCAATCGTCTGCGAACTTTGTCAGCCAGAGTCCTTTTGTGATTGTCTGGACTTCAGAGAAGTTGATACCAAACAGGAGAGGACCCAGGACCGAACCCTGTGGGACTCCAGTCATGACTGGTCGGCAGTCTGACTTGGAGTCAGCTACTTTCACACTGTAGGTTGTATCTATGAGCCAGTTTGCAACCCATCTCATGGGTGCCAGACCCATAGAGCCAAGGGGAGGGAGAGCCCCCCACTTTTACAGCTGCAAGATCTGTCGGGAGAAATGAATGAAGTGAAGTTTTCACTCTAACGTGGATTTGCACACAGAAGTTAAACTAACTAAACTAGCTGGTTTTGTTCTCTTATTGCTCTGTGTGACAGGAATTATGCTGCTGCTGTTCCATTGGTGCTGCCAGAGCCAGAGTCATGCCTGTAAGGAGAGTTTGGTTCTTTTATTTGCAGAAGTTATGCCGCTCCCGTGTGTGTGTGTGTGTGTGTGTGTGTGTGTGTGCGTGCGCGCGCGCGCATGTGCATGCGTAAAATGCCCCAGTTATATATAGGTATACCTGGAGGTTAGTGTTACTCAGGCTCAAACAAGGGCCTGAATTTTCTACCCATACCACCACTTGTGATTCAGGGATTTGAGTCCATAGCTCTTCACTGTCCACATTTGCACAGAATATTTGTCTCATACTTTTCGTCTGTTCATCTTAAAGTGTGTGTTTTTCTGGCAAATCAGTGAGAACTGAATTCACTAAATAATGATAGCTCTTTAAGTTTCAGTCTTCCTATCCTTCAGGAAACACATGGCAACACAAAACACTTTAATGTGAAGTTGTTAAATCTCTCCTTTTATTTTCACTGATGGGTTCGGAGTCGATCCTCTGCTCCGACATGGCTGATAGCAAAGCTCAAGGTTTGCCAGTAGCTCGAGACCAAGCCCCTTATCCCATGATGCACTGCTGGAATTACCTCAGATCTAGTTTGCTGCGCCACAGATCTCGGTGTTCCAGATAGCTCGGACCAATTATATTGGATAGATTTGTCTATTTGTAAGTTTTAAAAACTTTTTTCTTGACTTTCTTGTTAGGATAGTTTTATATATATATATATATATATATATAGACTTAGATTTAGATTTAGATAAGTGCCCTGTTGTTGGCTTGTTTTTTTTCTATAGAGTTGGCCTTGTATTTAACCACATTCTTAGCAGTAGTTTGTTAGATAATTTCTTGAGTGTGTTTTTTCAATTGTTTAAATTAGTCTAAATTTAAAATATAGATGTCTGATGAGAAAGAGAAGCCACGTCCTAAATCTGGCTTCAAAAAACTTCCGGATTGTGGACAAAAAATGTCAATCACTGACGGGCACGTTCAGTGCGTTTATTGTCTGGGGGCATTACACCTCCAAGACTCTTGTAGCATCTGTCACTCCTTCTCTTCCAAGGTACTTTTAGAGAGAAGGAGGAAATTGGTGGATAGGGGTTTACTTCAGCACCCCTTCTAGGAAGCACTGGGTGACCAGGATGGTGCTAGTAAATCCTCAAAGTCATCCAAGTATTTAGGTGACTCCAAAGCATCAAAAAAGGCTAAAAAAATGGAGGGTGTAAGGTCATCGGTTCCACTGCCCTCGGAACCGAGTGTTCCTTCTGTTCGGAGCCAGCTCACAGCTTTGGAGCCAGTTTCTGAGATTCTCTCATCTCCTCTGCTCCAATCAGCACCCTTGGTGCACTCCTCAAAGTCTTCTGTCAGCCTCTCAGATCTGGATATGGACTGGTTGGTGCAGTAGCTTTTACGGGCACCAGGCCTTGCCAAATTGTTGTTGGCTCCGACACCTTCATCGGAACCGAAGACCATTAACCTGGACTTGACTGCTCCTCCTCCGAGCCGTACTGGACTTTTGGAGCCGAAGGAGCCTGACCTGATGGTTGTTGAGCCTGTGGAGCTGAGACCTGCTCCGGTATTATCGGTTTCATCTCCTCGGATGTCCTCGGCACTGACCGGGGACTCTAGAGGCCGACATGCTCCTGTCGGGTCTGGAGAGGATAGTTGTACTGATTTGTCAGTGCCGACTCTTCCTCTTGGGACTTTGTCTCGGATGAACTCGGCTCCTACCTTGGGCTCGGAGCACATGGCCTTGGTGCGGGAGGATTGGACGGTCCCTTCGGATCTGTCTACCCCTTCTCGCCGGAGCCATGGTGCATTCGATGCCATGAGGAGAGCCCTGTCTCCAAAAACATCATCAGCATCAGGTCTGGCTTCCTCCTCTCCTCAAGTGCCTGTGTCCGCTCCTACTTCTACCGGTCAACACAAGCGTAGAGACCCTGAGCCTCAAGTAGTCCCACAGGGTGCCCCCTGCTCTTCTGAGACCTCCCCAGATGCCCCCACTGAGGAGATACCCAGGAAGAGACTGTGCAAGAGGAGGCACTTGGACTCCCCACAGGTGTCTTTGACATCTGACACTGACTACGATGAATCAGAAGGGTCCCCTCGACCCCCCCTCGGAGGATATCTCCTTTGCGGAGATATTAGAGATCCTTAATCAGAGGGGCGTTTGGCAGTCCAAAAGCCCTACTAAAGATAAGTCAGTGCTCTTGAAGGCTTTTGGTTCTCAACCTTCCAGCTCTTGGGTGTTGCCGCCTTATGATGAGCTCATGGAGCTGATCTCTCATAAGGTGTGGGAGTCTCCAGAGGCCATGGAACCTGTCCCTTGGAAGCCAAATAAGTTCATCTCTGCCCCAGTGGACAAAGCTTTTTTGACTAAGGGAGTGCCTGTTGATGCCATGATGGTGGCGGCAGCCACCAAAAAGGAAACGTCTGAGACGTCCTCATATATCCATCCTCCTAACAGAGATTCCAGGATCATGGATAGATATGAGAAACACATGTTTAGTTCAGCGACTTTTTCCCTTCAATCACTGAACTATTTAATCCATTTTACAAGATTACAAAGAAATCTCCTGAAAGAGCTAGGAGATACTCTCCAGGGTACGGTAGCTGCAGGAGTTGCCAACAAAGTTAACACCCAGCTCGCTACCCTAAACTCGATTGTGAACTCGTCCATGCGTCTCATATCTCACGCAGCTGATGGTTTGAGTAGCGCCACTAGTTTGGGCATTGCCCTGCGTAGGCAAGCCTGGATGCGTCTCTGTTCCTTTGCAGAGCCTTTCAAGTCTTCCTTTATCAACACCCCATTTGATGGCTCATCCCTGTTTGGGCCCAAGGTAAAGGAAACTCTAACCAGGTGTGAGCAGGAAGGCAAGACTCTATCTGCCATTGGAGTGTGTTTTTCTACCCCTACTTGGCCCTATCCCAAGGGCCCTAAGGGCAGAAAGATGTGGTTCCGAAAAGCACAGGGAGCCTTTCAGGACACACGTTGAGAAACCCCCTCTAGAGACAGAGGAGGGGGTTATAATGGAAGATGCCACCCGCACGGCAGGAGTGGTCTGCAACAGCGGGGTGACAGAGGCCAGTTCTCTGGTCAGCCCTACCAGTGCTTCTGAAAGGAGACCCAGCTTTCAGGCTCTGGATGCAGTCAGGGGTCGCTTATCTTTGTACCCAGAAGCCTGGCTAAGCATAACATCTGATACCTGGGTACAAAGCATCATTTACAGAGGCTATTTCATACTGTTCTCTTTCCCTCCCACTCCTGTCAACAGAATCCCGGATGTTCCACCCAATCTCAAGGAACAAGCAATTATAGAGGTTCGCAAGTTGCTAGAATAAAAGAGTCATCCAGTCAGTCCCAGCAGACCAAACTGAATTCGGAACTTACTCGAGATTCTTTTTGGTTCCAAAAAAAACAGGGGACTAGAGACCTATCTTGGACCTCAGCAGTCTCAACCAATTTGTAAAAAAAGAGAAGTTCCGAATGGTCATGCTTCAGGTTATTCTTCCCTTTCTAGGGAAAGGCGATTGGATGTGCTCCATCGATCTCAAGGACGCGTAGTACCACATAAAGATGGAAAGACACTCCAGAGATCACCTGCATTTCTGGCTGGGAGCCAATCACTACCAGTTTCAAGCCCTGCCCTTTGGTCTCACTACAGCCCCCAGAGTGTTCACCAAATGCGTGGCAGTGGTCATGGCTCACCTGAGGTGTCTAGGATTCCAGGTGTTTCCATATCTAGACGATTGGCTCCTCACTGCTACCACCAGGCATCAATTGATTCAGGCAACACAATCTACTGTGACACTCTGCCACCACTTAGGCATTACAGTCAACTTCAAAAAGTCTGCCTTGTCGCCATCACAGCATACAGTCTTTATAGGAGCAGAGTTAGATACCTCAACCATCACTCTATGTCTTCCAGTTGAAAGGGTCTCACTTCTTCGCCAGCACATCAACTCATTGGTGTCGAAGAACAGAGCTACAGCCGCAGAGGTCTTGAAAGTACTAGGTTTGATGGCGGCAGCAATTCTAGCCATTCCACTCGCAAGGATGCATATGCGAATTCTTCAGTGGCTCCTGTTCGCTCAATGGTCTTACCAGAAATTACCAATGAACCATATGATTCTCATCACAAACTTTTGCAAGAGGGACCTTCGGTGGTGGTTGACGCCTCTTCATGTCACAATAAGAGGACCCTTTGTGCCCCCCCCCAGTAGCCACTATGACCACGGACGCTTCCCTGATAGGGTGGGGGGCATTTTCAGGGAAAGACTACCCAAGGCACATGGACGGATCAAGAGTCACATCTGCATAACAATGTTCTGGAGTTGAGAGCAGTACTTCTGACGTTGCAGTACTTTCAGGACTCTCTTCCTCTAGGGACAATTGCAATTCAGACAGACAACATGTCAGTGGTCTGGTACTTGAAAAAACAGGGCAGAACCAAGTCTTACAGCCTTAGTCAAGAAGCCGTCAGGGTATGGCAATGGGCTGTGTCATCCCAGCGTTTTCTGTTAGCGATGCACATCCTGGGAAAATCCAATGTGATAGCGGACAAGCTGAGCAGGTCAATCCTGTTGCCTCATGAGTGGTCTCTCAACCAACATGTTGCGGACATGATTTTCCACAAATGGGGCCAACCTTGCTGCAACTTCTTTGCCAGTCACATCAATACCAAATGCAGAAGCTACCTTGCCCTAATACCACCTCCGGGACATCCCCTTAGAGATGCACTTGTACATGATTGGCCTCTGGGTCTCCTATATGCATTCCCTCCAATTCCATTGTTACCCAAGTTTTTACAGAAAGCAAAATCACTGGGAAGGACTGTTATCCTTATAGCCCCCCATTGGCCTCGACATATTTGGTTCCCTTTTCTTCACCATCATCTGCCGGAGGATCCATGGCTCCTGGACCCAGTTCCAGACATCCTGACACACTCGTCAGGGGACCTCAATCCTTCATTGCAGTCTCTAAAGCTGACTGCTTGGCTGATCCACTTTCCCAAATAGCCAGGCTTCATTCACTCTCAGATGTCACAAGACAAATTCTATTGTCTTCTCATAAGCCATCCACCAGAAAACTAATATCGCAGTAAGTGGAAAAGGTAATCCATTTGGGCCAGTATACAAAAATTGACCCTTTCTGAGCTCCTTTGTCGTCCATTTTAGAGTTTTTGACAATGATTCTTAAGGAAGGAGCAGCAGCTGCCACAGTTCAGGTTCAGTTATCCGCCATATCTAATTTCCACCTTGGATTGGATGGGTTAAATATTATGGCCCATAAGTTATCTAAGGTTTTTCTCAAAGGTGTTTTTCACATGAGACCTCCTGTCAAAATCCCTTATTCTCCCTGGAATTTGAATTTTATACTATCTCAAATAATTTTTCCCCCCTTCAAACCAGCATCATCTTGTGATCTCAAATTTTTGTCCTGGAAAAATATTTTTCTAGTGGCCATTACTTCTGCCCGCAGAGTGTCAGAACTTCAAGCATTATCTATCATACCTCCTTATATGATTTTCCATGCTGATAGAATATCTCTCAGAACAAACCCCTCCTTTTTGCCTAAAGTCTGTTCTGAGTCTAATATCAATCAGGTCATTGAGTTGCCAGTCTTTTTTCCCAACCATTCCAACAAATTAGAATACATGCTGCACAAACTTGACATGCACAGACAGCTCAGATTTTTTCTTGATAGAGCTAAGGATATTAGAAAATCAGATCAACTCTTTGTATCCCTTGCGGAGGCCAGAAAAGGTAGACCAGTGACTAAAACAACCCTTTCAAAATGGTTATTGGATTGTATCTCATTTGTTCATGCAACTGCTAACATACCTTTGCCACACAAAATAAAGGCTCATTCAACCAGAGCCGTTTCTACGTCTTCTGCTTTTCAAGCTAAATTGCCCCTTGATAACATTTGTGCTGCAGTCACTTGGTCTAAGCCTCATACCTTTATCATTCATTACAAAGTAGATAAGGCTTCCAGGGACAGGTCTTCTTTTGGTTCTATGGTCCTGAAAAATGTACTTCCGTGAGCCACCCAAGATTGCGGGTGCTGGGGACGCTACCCATCTATGAGAATAAAAGGCGAGATTTAACAACTTCACATAAAGAAGTTATGTATTCACCATAATGTTCCATGTGAGTTGTTTATCTCACCTTTATTCTCATGTCCCTCCCCCCATCCCCCTCCTGGCTGACAGTTGACCTAGAGGCTAGTATCATCCTGACTGCTCAATACTTCTTCCTTCTTGGGGAGTCCACCCCTTACAGGGGTATATATGTATATACACGCAGCAAACAAGATCTGAGGTAATTCCAGCAGTGCATCATGGGATAAGGGGCTTGGCCTTGAGCTACTGGCAAACCTTGAGCTTTGCTATCGACCGTGTCGGAGCCGAGGATCGGCTCCGAACCCATCAGTGAAAATAAAGGCGAGATAAACAACTCACATGGAACGTTATGGTGAATACATAACTTTGTTTTTTTAGCAACTTTCTAAGATTATACAAACAGTATTTAAAATGTGTCCCTGGTTTTAGGCCTTTGACACCCCCCCCCAAGAAATGTTGGCTTTTTCCAGATTTCTTGTGCTGCACAGTTAAGAGATTTAGTTGATCATCAAGTGGATTTTACAAGGAGCTAAGAGCTTCAGGGGAAGAGATGTTTAGTGCTACTTATGCTATGTTGTTTGCATTGTTAGTAGCACAACAGGTAGAATACTTGCTTTTGATGCCGAAGGCTGTGGGTTTTACTCCCACAGTATGCAGATGGATCGCTGATACAGTACTGTGTTGTACTTTAATGGGCGTGGATACTGCAGTCCTATGAATGTCCTCCTTTGGAGGAGTTACCTAGTAAATATGAACCCATTATCAGTTTGCTATCCATTCCCCATTGCAAAATTACTAGCTTATCATTTTTTTAATGTAGCATAGGCAATTTATTCTTCAAGGGCAACAGACACTTTATTTGTAGATGAAACAATGAAATATAAAGTTGTTTGCTAGCAGCAACCTCTTCATTAGTTACAGATACCTTTAAAGTGGAATTAGATTGCTTAGTTCTGCAGAAATTTTGCATATTTACTGATAATGGTGGATTGTAATGACAGAAGCTTGAGTGGCCTTTTATGGTTGAAATTTTCTGAAATGGGTAGTTTTGCTATTATTGATTCATACATTTTGTTTCATTGCTTACTAGAAGACTGTTCCAAACTACAAATTTAAAACATATTCTAGCAAGTGGTACTGTATTATACAAGGAATATAATTGAATACAATTGGGTTAAAACAGTCAGGAAGGTGAATCAAAGAATGTATACATGTATGCTTGCTCACAGGATGCAGGAGATCAAAATAGGGGAAGATACCAGTCACCAATGGAGTCCCCCAGAGTTTGGTGCTGAGACTTTTTCTGTTTGGCATATACATCTCAAAAGTAAAAGGAAATACCAAAGGGTTTTGGCCGACTAAGTTTGAGATGACTGCAAGCTAGGAGAAGTTATTGAATCCCAATATGAATTAAACATCATGCAGGAAGGTTTATCCCAAACAATAACTGGTGCCAGACTCATAAATTGAAACTAAACTCCAAGAAATACATTATTGTATGCTTTGGAAAGTCATCTACTCCAGCAACTGGCAAATTGGCAATGCCCCCTTAGAACTGACCCAGTTGTTTGGCATTTGGTAACATGTGTGTACAGTAGCCTAACTTTTGACCAACATGTGCCCAGAGTCATAATAAAGTTTTTCTATATTGCACAGCCTATAAACAAATTGATTGTGACTAGATCTAGAGAGGTTATTGTCCCCCTTTACAAAGCCCTCATTAAGTCAATCATTTTGTATAATGCCTACTTTGGCATGTATCTGTCCAGACCCATACAATAATTGGAATACCCACAGAGATACCTTACTAAAAGGATACAAGTCTTAAACAATAGGCCTTGCATGGACAACCTCAAAGATTTATCACTATACTCAGTATCCTACAGAGTGCTTAGAGGTGACGTGTCTGGCATACAAGGCATCCTCAGACTTAATACAGATGGACCTACTGAACATTAGTAAGTCAAATGGCATCAGAAATACTCAGTCCACGTATCTAAACTGAATGTTGTGGAGAGATGGATATATATCCAGAATAGACTATCCATTCAAGTAAAACAAAGCTCAACCCTGTCCCTATTCAAACGTAACTTGTATCAAAGGATGGGTAATAGAAAATGTATTCCAGGATTGCCCCTCATGCCACTAATGGATAGAGGCAGTTCCTAAATGCTGCATCCTTTACATGGGTCCCCTCAAATTATCTATGGTATGATTGCAGTTATTCTCACTAGGGCTAATGTACAATTATCAGCCATGGAATCGGTAAGGCCAATCAGGAAATGTAAATTCAAGCACCAAAATGGAAATTGGCTAAGCTTCAAATGTTCTCCAAGTGAACCTTTGTTGTGGTAGTAAATAGTTTAAAAAAAATGCCCTTTTTAGATTACTAAGTGCCCCTATCACCCTCCCCCCCCAGTCTTCAACAGCTTCTGCCGCCTCCGACTCACCTAGTGATATAGGGGTTGATGCCTAGCTTAGTGAGTTTTTCTATGATTCCTGACTGGAGAATGATATCAAAGGCCTTGGCCAGATCAAAGTAGGCTGTATGAACCACCTTGCCTTCATCCGCAGCTCTGGTGACTGACTCAAAGAAGTTGACCAAGTTGAGCAGGCATGATCTACCCATCACAAAACCAAACTGTATAGGATCCAGAGTGTGGAGATTTCCTACATCCTTGTTTATTAGGTCCATGATGATGCATGCCATAGCTTTACATATCAGACTCATCAGACTAATTGGGTGATAATTCCCAGGGTCTGCAGTCGCGCCTTCTTTGTGGAGAGGGATGACTGTAGCAGTGTGCCATTTGGTAGGGACAAAGTCTGAGGTGAGGCTGTGATTGAACAGGGCACACAGGTGAGGTGCCAGTTCACTCTGTAGTTCATGTAGAACACAGCCAGGGATATTGTCAAGTCCCATAGAAGCTGTATTCTTGGCATTGGACAGTGCTGTTTTAACCTGTGCAGCCGTACAACTGGGTGGCTGGCAATCTACCGGTATTGTGATTGGTCCTTTGGGGGGAGAGGGGTAAAGTTAACACTGAATCTATCGGCCAGTATATTAGCAATATTTGTTGGCTTGGTATAGGAGGTACCATTGTGCAGTAGCTCAGAGCAAATCTGGGTATTGCCGTGGTGGAGATTCTTTACATAACTATAGAAGGCCTTGTGGTTGTCTTTACTATCTGCTGCAATTCTGTTTTCATAGCTAGCTTTAGAGGATTTGATGAGGAATCTCAACCTTTTGTTGAGGCTGATAAGGGAGATTTTTCCAGTCTTGGGAGTTCACCTTATTCCGTATCAGTTTCTTCCTTCTGTTGTAGAGTTTGTTTATGGCAGGGGACCACCAGATTGGTTTTCTTTTTTTTTTTGAGGAGAGCATCTTGGTTCTATTGGGTATGGTGAGATCCGTGCATTTGTGTACATGTTTGTACAGTGTATTGGTGTATGATTCGGTGGTCATGCAACTATTCTCCATTTGCATGGGTGCTGTGAAGTTAGCCACCTCTGTTTTTAGGAGCCCAAAGTTAGCTTTGGAGAAGTTTTTCATGGTGGTTACCTTTGGGAGGGGTGGGAGGGATGTGTATTTCCAAGGTGATTAGTTTGTGGTCAGATCTAACCAGGGAGGAGTTGACTATTGTGTAGAGCAATGTTAGTAATGACCAGGTCAAGGATGTTGCTACCTCTATTGGGGGTAAGAACGAGCTGGTCCTGATCATTGGAATTAATGAATTCCAGAAAGCATTGGGCAAGTGTATTGGTACATGAGTAGTTTTCCCAGTTAATGGAGGGGTAGTTGAAGTCACCCAGTATGACAGTGTTAGGTTGGGCCCTAATATTCTCCAGCATCCAATCTCTTAACATTCTTCCTCAAAGTGTCATACAAGTTAGATTGAGCATTTCTCTTAGTTTCAGATATAGAGTTTTGATGTTCTTAAGCCTTGCTATGCATTTACAGAAATTCCATCTCTTGAAGCTTTGTAAACATTAATGAGTTCTCTTGCCTTCTTTCCAAAACTCACAGAAGATAGTCCAATTTTTTCTCCCTTTCATATAATTTAGTTTCTTTGTGACATATTTCTGGAGCCTTTCAAATTTTATCATTTTTTTCTGTTACATGATTATAAAAATATAATCAAAATCTAGCTTGGATCTAAAAAGATAGATGAACTGATTAGCAAATAGCCATGGAACTCCCCAAACTCATAAATGATAGATTTTGATGTTGCTATAGCTTTTTTTCAGGTAATGTAAAAAGTAGTTATTAATATTTAAAGTGCTCTTTACCTGTATATATAAATCCCTGCATGCATTCACCCTGTAAGCGTCATTTATTCCTCTCTTTTAAGCCTTGCTGAGCCTCCTTTTTTGTAGAAAAAGTATTTTGTTTTTTACGTGCATTAGTTTTTATGTTGGTGTAGTTTTTTTGTTCCACATTACCTAAAAGGGACTGCAGAATTAATTTCAGTCTCTCTTGTATTAACAATAATATTGTCTATCATATTATTACCTGAATAAAGGATATACAAATAATTTGCAAAAATATCTGTTGTATAAATGTTAGGTAGGTAGGAACCCAAACAGAGTCCTGAGTTATTCCTTGTTTCATGTTATGCTATCTACTACTACAACACTCTTTTTAATATGCTACTGTTTGCACTAAGAATAACTGGCAGTGGCAAACCACTGAATTAGTTTGGAAAATATATCTAACATTTGCATTACATTGTGCAAAATGATATTTTATAGTTCACATTATGAAAAACACTAGAGAAATCTATATGAGTAATGTACACTTGTAGGCGTTTGATTAAAACATTAATGATGTAGACTTCCAAGATGCTTGCACATTAACAGCATAATTCTAGCCCTTCCAGTGGGAAAACAGAAACTCAACAGAGAAGGCCAGTAGACTTTTGTTTTTATGGGTAAATTTTAGTAATTGGCTAGTAAGCGCACTGCAGGAATGCCAGGAAAAAAGAAATACAGAAGACCTGAAAGAAAATCGGCTACAAAAGGTGAGGAAAAGCACTGACTGGGAAATGGTCTGCAGCTGTTCAGTAAAAAGCAGTGCAACTTCCAGACATGAATTCCAGTAACCTGGTAGAAGATATAAGACAACTGCACATAGACCTGGTTAAAATAAATGAAACACTGATAGAGTATATCAACTCAAACAACAAAAATGGAGAGGTGAAAAAAAGGAAGATGCTTTAAACACATATTCAGATGATGTTATAAAACTGCAAAAATCAGAGGTTGAAATGAAGAAAAAACTGGCTAAATATGAGACTACTCAAAAATAATAGAACTAGAGGACAGAGCATGAATGGAAAACCTGAGATTTTCAGGTGTACCAGAGAAGCTGGAAGGAGAAGACTGCATTAATTTTATGAAAGCACTAATAAGCAATTGGACTGGTATCCACAGGAGCTGTTAGTTGAAAGGGCACATCATGTGTATGCTCCAAACCTGGCTATGAAAAAGCAGCCTAGATCTTTAATAGTAAACATACAATTCTACCAGCGGAAGGAGTTGATTCTAACAAAACTGTGGCAGAAGGACAAGTACTAAAAGTGGGAAACAGCAGAGTGTTTGTGTAGAATGATTACTCATTGTACAGCAGGCAAAAAAGGAATAAATTTAGTCCACTATTCAGGGAATGTCGAGAAGCAGGTGTGTGTTTGAAACTGCTGTACCCAGCTACCTTCAAAACAACCTTCCCTGGAGAGACAAAATCATTTCTTGATGAAGAACATGCTAAGGAAGAAATGCAAAAGTTTGTCCAATAAAAAGTGAGCTGTGAAACAGAAATAGATACTGTTCATTGCTCTTCTGGTAATAAAGACTGCAGAGAGACTATACCTGTGATTTCAATAGAAAATGTTGGAGAGAAGAAAGGGAGCATGAGAGCTGACTAGAAGAATTGAGAGCATGTTGGAAATGAAGCAGAGGCAGGATCTGGGAAAGAGAAGAATAAAAATAATAAAACCAGTAACTTTAATGTGGGATTACAATGTAATAATTATATTTATGAAATATGACAGAACAAGAAAATCTGGAAATACTGGAGGTTTTTAGAATTTGTTGGACTTGTGGAGGACTCTAAAGCATATGCTGTACTTCATGTCATTAATGTTCAGAAACAATACTTAGCAGAGGGGAAGAGGAGGGAGAAAGTTAACTGCAAGTTAAGTGACATTTTTCTTAATAGTACTATTTTTGTGGTATATGATTTTCTTTGCATGTTATAAAGTAAAGTTTTCTCAGTTATTTTTTAAGTGCAATGGGGATGCTATTGTAAACTGGTGCTGCTGTTTTTTTTTTCCTGTCATTTCTCCTTTTTTAGTTCTAAGAAATGTAGGCACTGTGATGTAAAATAAAAAAGAGCATGGTAAAAGAAAAAAAAAGTGTTTTTCTCATTCTTTCATGGGGAATGACTAGATTAAGGCCCTTAGATTGATTAGTAGCAATTCTGTATCTGGTCCTTATGTCTCCATGGAGACAATCTGATAAAGAAATTGGCTGTCTGGTTGTCATGTCTTCATGGAGACAGTCTGATACAAGAGAAATTAGCTACAATCTGATAAAGAGAAATTTGTTACAGTCTGATGGAGTAATTGACTGGAAAAAAAGAGAAATTAGCTAGCAGATAATGTTCTCTGAAAACATTTGTGTGTTTTCCCAGCTTGGAGAGCTATAAAGATAAGACAAAACCAGCCAGCACTTAAAAACACATGCTGCATCATGCATCTTGGCATGGATAATCTTTCTTTTAGATTACCTCACGTCTATGAGTGTAGCTATTAGTTTGGGACATTTGTTCCTATTAGGAGGGTAAAACTTCAATATTTGAAAATGTACATTGTGTTGTGTGTTATTATTAAGTTAATAACTTTTAAGTGGTATTGGGGGTGTGTTTGTTTTTTTTTTGTTTGAGGGCTTTCAGTTGAACAAAAAGTTTTGTAAGATGTGCCATAGCCTCAAATGGATATGACAAGAAACAGCTGTATAACCGTTCAAGCTGCCAAACAGTGTATGCATGTAACACAAAAGTTGGAACTAGACATTTAACAAAAAAAGTCTTCTACAGAAAAGGTGTGAATAATAACTTTTAATGCAGTGATGCTTTCTGTAATGTCTTTAAAATGTCAATGGTCTCACAAATAAATACAAAAAATAAAGAGTAGTGAACTGTAATAATGTAGCATGCAAATAGATAACTGAGTGAATTTGATAAAGAAAGGTTTTCAGGATAGTTATTCAGTAGAATACCTGGGATAAAGATAAAGAGGAATACCTATAGTAATTGCCAGAGGAGCACCAATAGTGATAGAAGGGGAAAAAAAGATAATAATGGTATATTTGTAGCACTAAGGGGATACTGGCAAGGAAGAAGGATTACATTGGCATATATTTATATTCCACCTAAAACTGATATATTGGAGCTTAAGAAAATTCTGGGAGAAATAATCAGGTTTCAGCAAGGAATATTACTTATAGGTGGGGACTGGAATTTGATTTGCAGCAGTGAAGAAGTGTATGGGGGCCCCAGAAGGGAAAGTATAACAAAGGAGGTTAGATTTATGAAGAAATTTATGAAAATATTTGGCATGGAAAATGTAAATTCAGTAATAGGAGTTCAGAGTGAATTTACATATTATTCCCCAAGATACAAAAACTAGGCTAGGCTAGGCTAGACAGAATTTACATTTTACAAGAACATGCACATTTAATTTTGATATGCACCCAATAGCTGTTTCATATCATGTGCCAGTAATAAGTAAAATAAAAACACAGGGTAATTAAATAAAAATGAGACACTGGTGATTTCCTACCTATCTGTTGAAAAGAGAAGAGTTTAGAGAATGGGTAGTGGAGATTATTTAGGAGCTATTAGAGAAGATAGAAATTTCTTCTGAAAATATAGCTAAGGAGTGGGATAAAAATAAGGTGGAATTTAAAAATAGGGTGGAAATAAAAGAAAAGGAGATATGGTTAAGAAGTAACAAGAATTATTAGAGGGACTGACAATAGGAGGAATCTCACAGAACAAGAAGAGGATGAACTACAGAATGCTAAACAGAAAATAAGGCGTTACCTCGATAATGTGCATGAGTTTAGAAAGATTGCTGTTAATCACCTGTTTTTGATAATAACTCTAGAGCACAAAAAGTTTTAGCACAATGACTCAGGTAACAGAAAGTAGAAAGTGCTGTTGTCAAGCCTAGGGAGCCCATAACAAGGAAGGTAACAAGAGATCCAGATCCTGTAGAGGTATTAGAATTTTTTCTGAAATTCTATGAAAGTTTATGTGATGCCCCACCACTGGACCAGTAATCAAAGAGCCTCAATCCTCACTACTGGCACCAGTGGGGGACATACTTTGGGAGGAATGACAAGTTACACATGCAGTATTTCCAGAGACAGCTCTCTGCATCAAGTAAAATTTCCCTTAAGAGCACACAGAGACCACAGTCAGTCTGGAGCTGGTTTCTCCCTCTTTCTCCAGATCCCCAGTAAGACTCCCCATCGGCACAGCCATAGAGTGGAGATCTCAGCTAAGTGGCCAAGCCAAGATCTCTCGGTCCAACCAGTGCTTTGTGTTCCTGTCCAAGTAGTTGACACACACACACACACACACACACACACACACACACACACACCCACACACACACACACACACACACACACACACACACACACACACACACACACACACCTGGGAAAGGCTGGCACAGGTTTACTAGCTATGCCCCCTTCTTCCCAGACTATAAGGTAGTTTTCACTGCGAACAGCCACTCCTTATCAGCTACTTTAAGGCTCTTAACAATGGGTGTCCAATTTTACTGTGTAATGTTACTATTAATGCAAATGGTAGTCTGACCAAGAGCAAGGCTATTAGTAGCTGCCTACACAGTGTCACCAAATAAATATGCAAATACTCTCAGAACTTAAATATCTCTAGACAGATCAGCCACAATGAAAGGTTTAAATATATTTAATAATAAATAATAAAAGAACAAGACAACACTAAATGCATATTTATAGTGACCTCAAAATCCAAAATCACAAGAAATATTTAAAAAAACATTGCAGGACAGTCTCAAATAAAGACAAATATCTAAAATAAGCTTTGCTATATTCCTGACTATATCTAAGAGAGTTACTGTTCCCTAGAAACTTATGCCATTAAAACAAGGCAAGTGTGTGGTGGATGGGTCTTCTTGTTACCAGGTCCAAGACAGAATGCAGAATGCTCTTTCTCACTAAGAAAGTTCTTAAATTAATATCTCAAATATTACTGCTGGGATAGCTTGCATAATGACATAATTTGTTGTCATCTGACTCTATCCCAGGTTAAAAACAGCCACTAAGGCAGCTGGTAGCATTTACCATCTACCTTTGAAAATACATAGACAAAGGCTTTTGCTCAGAATTGTGCAGCTGTTGCAAGTCATAAAACAATAAAACATTTCCACATCTTAAACCTAGTAATTATTTTTCCTTCAAGACAACACAGAGAGCTCCATAGTGTAGACATCCTGTCTCTTGTTGTCATAAAGTAATTTAATTTCAGCTATTTTTTTCTGAAATTAACCTTTTGTATTCTGGTTTCCACTGTTAAAATATACATTTAATCAGTTGCAGTAGTGCATGTACTTTTCTGTTCTTTTTCCAGTAGGGCATGCCGTGGTTACATCTTTAGGCTCAGTACTTTACAAAATATCTCTTCAGCATACGTCTGTACAAACCATCCTATATGACATAACAGTTCTAATACATTTGCAGCACAAGCATATGAATCATGCTGATATTCACAAATGACACATAATTATTTACAAAATTCCATATAGCTGGGCTGGCAGTATCTCCTTTCATAACAGTTTGTGTAAAGCAGGGAAATATGGAAATCAAGAAAAGATACAAATGGAAATGTTTTGGAAGAATTAAATATTCCAAAGTTAGAGGTATATGAGGCTCAATTACTAACAGTTACGACAAGAGGAGATGAAATAAAAATGGAGATGTATAACCAATCTACAGGAGAGTCCCCAGGAGTAGATAGTGCTCCTGTGGAAGTCTGGAATCTAACAGGGCCAAAATTGGTAAAGATCTGAAAGGTTTTGTTATAACAGTGGGCTGGATTCATGAAGGCTTGCACAGAGTCTAAGAGTAGAGTAAGACTCCATGCAGCCAACATGTCCACCGAGCGATCCAGGAACAGCCGGTAGGGGCGTGCAACAGAGCTCTCAAAACTAGTCCTACACGGACAGGGCTTGGATATGCAAATTACCTCAATTGCAGGCAAAAGCTATGCAAATGAGGTAAATTTGCTTTCCAGGAAACCCGAATTTGTCCGAGTAGGAGTAGTGTTATTTGCAGAAATGTACTCAGTTGACAACTGAGTGCGGTTCTGCAAATAGCAAAACGGAGCCGTGACAGCTCAAAAAAAAAGGATGCATTTACAGGAGGAAGCACGCCAATGGCCAGAAATATGGCCATTGGCAATGTGAAGTGATGCAAAATAAAAATAAAATATCTTTTTTTTTCATCCCGATCTCCGGGGTTTAAGCATAGTGCAGCGCAAACGTGCTGTGCCCTAAAAAACAGAAAATCAATAATTAAGATCCACAAATGTGGATTTTATTGCTGATATGAATTTACAATGCAAGGGAATGGCAGGCTGAAGACAACATGGCCACTGAGTAGAGGTTGTTAAGGGGGGGAGCTCAGTCTAAGAGAAGTAACCAAGCATTAGTAGGCATTCCTATGCAAATGAGGGTTAGGATAGTGAATCGCAAGTTTTCATAGCAAATGAGCACAGTCAGTGGAGTGTAGGAGTAGGATAAGGGGAGTAACAGAGTAGAAGATAGGTGACATCATGAGGGGGGTATGTATGAAAGAAGTGAAGCTCATTCGAGCAGAGTGGCATGTGTCAGCTGACATTTGCATATCATTGAAAGAGGTGTGTCAACAGGTAGGCTAGGTAAAGTAAAGAAATTGAAGGTGTATGCCGTGGATAACACCAAAGTTTCTTGCTGAATGTGCATGCTCGCGTGTGCATGCTAGTAAACCCGAGTAAGACAGTGTGCATGCGTGTTAGCGTGTGTGCGTGCGTGTAAGCCAGAGTAAGCATATGTAAGGCTGTGTAAACAGTTGTAAGCACGTTTGTGCCAGTGTGCGTGCGTTTTAACAAGAATAAGCAAGTTTTAGTCCATGTAAACATGTGTGCGCGCGTGTGAGCTGGCGTGAGCGTGTTTGCGCTTGTTTGCGTGGTGCTGCCCCCTCCAAGGAAACAGAAAAGGAAAAGGAAGCACACCAAATAGTAGGAAGTTACCAGGGAGTACTAGCAGAGCTAGCAGGTGAAAACAATCAGAATCAGGCAGTTACACAGGCAGTACACTAGCCCTGCCCAGCCAAGTACTTAAAACTCTGCAAACAACAGTCCATTATGTTTCTCTCAAGAGACACTGCAACACTGCAATAAGCTACTAGAAGTGAAAACTGAAAAAGCTTTACTGAGACAAAAAATGTTAGGGGCTGCCATTGCTGTTATAAGGCGACATATGCAACATGCTGAGGGTGGTGATAATGCAAATGCTGCTGGACAACCCACAGTGAGGAGACAAGAGAAGAGTGTACAGGCCCAGGGTAACCTACCAGGGTCTACATGAGCTGGATATAGTGGAGCGCTATAGAGTGGACAGAGACCTCTTGCAGCAAATTGTTGAGCTGTGCAGGCCACGCCTCGCACACAGAACCAACAGAGGGGAACCCATCCCAGTGGAAACCAAGGTATGTGCTGGCCTAAGAATATTAGCAACAGGTACCTGCCAGAGACCAACTGGTGATATGATGGGGATATCACAGGCATCAGTCTCCAGGGTACTGCACCAGTTCCTGGATGCCATGTCAGCACATGTCGGTGATCATGTATATTTCCCCAATTCCCGTGAGGCCAGCAATATGCATCTCTTCCAGCAAATAGCGGAATACCCTGAGGTAGGGGGTGCAATAGACTGCATGCACATACACATCAAAGCACCAGCCGGTGAGCGGGGTAGGGTCTACTTCAACCGCAAGGGCTTCCCCTCCATCAACTGCCAGGTCGTGTGTGATGCCCAGGGCATAATACTGAATGTGTGTGCTGGCTGCCCTTGAAGCTACCATGATTCCCATATCTGGCATCTGACGCAGCTGTAACAGACATTTGCCAATGGGGACATCCCACATGGTCACCTAGTGGGGGATGCTGGCTATGCACTGGAGCCGTGGCTGATGACACCCATCAGAAATGCACACACACCTGAACAGGAATGCCATAATGAGGCACACGCACAAACACGAAATGTAATCGAGCATGTGTTTGGGCTGCTAAAGTCATGGTTCCGGTGCCTGAACACATCTGGTGGAGCCTTGCAGTACTCACCAACTACATGTACCCAAATTGTCATGGTATGTGCTATGCTACATAATATGATCCTGCGAAAACAGCTGCAGCAGGACAAGCATAGGCCTGGGCCAAACAGCCCCCCACCATTGCCAAGGCCATCACAGGCAGAGTGTGACTTGTAGGAGGAACAACCTGAGCCTACCCCAGTAGGCAGAAGGAGGCGTGCCCAGTATGCTTTGGCCTTGACAAAGAGGCAACACATAGCACATGCACTGGCTCAGTAGGAACTCTGGAAATGATACCTCTCTTTGACTTGCACATATAGTAAAAGGGATGCCTAAGTTGACACCACCTGCTTCCAAACATGTATAGGGAGTGTAGTATGTGCATCAGACATAGCCAGCCCTTAAGCACCACCTGAGGCATGATTGCCATGTGTTAAGCAATATAAAGCAGTGCTAAACAGCATTTACCACCATGTAGTATATGTAAAGAAAATCGCACACACCAACTAGCACAACTGTGGTCAGTGTTGAGTAATATTGGCCAATATCCAGCAATGTTGGTTAATATTGAGCAATGTTGGACAAGCTGGGTCTAAGTATATGAAGGTCTCTCCAAACACCATTATATTGGGTGACTTCAACTACCCAAACATTGACTGGGAGCATTACTCAAGCCTCAACACCCTAGCCCAAAGGTTCCTAGAATTTATAAACTCAAATGCTATGGAACAACTAGTCCCCACCCCCACAAGAGGGGATAACATACTGGACCTGGTCATCACCAACATGGGGACTCTATGCTCCATACCAGAGGTATTCCCCTCATTGGTAAGAATGGACCATAAATCAATCTCACTAGATATCCACATCCCGATCCCACCCACAGCCCAGAAAACCACAGTGTAAGACTTCTCAAAAGCTAACGTCACACTTCTCAAAATCGAGGTGGAATCCTTCAAGGCCCCCAGGCCAGTGGAAACTACGGCTCAAACTGCAGAATCCTTTATAAACGCATTCTATGGACACCTTCAGGAATGCATGGATCATGCTATCCCAAACAAAACCAAGACCCAATCATCCAAAAGCAGGTGTCCTGCCTGGTGGACCCCAGCCATAAATAAGCTGTACAACAGAAGGAGGATGCTACTACATGATAGAGCAAAATCCCTAAAAGGGAACGCATCTCTGATCAGTACTAGCAAAAAACTACGATCCCTCATAAAATCATCCAAGGCCAGCTTCGAGAGAAAAATTGCACAGGACACTAAAGATAATCACAAGGCCTTCTTTAGTTATGTTAGGAACCTGGGTAGCAACTCCCTGATATGCTCAGAATTGGTCCAAAATGACATAAAATACACTGAACCCAAAGACATTGCCAACATCCTGGCAGAGAGGTTCAGTGCAAACTTCTCCCCCCTTCCCCCCTAAAGAGCAAATATCTATCCCAGCAGAGTGCTGCCTCCCTGACATCTCAGATGCTCAGGTTTGAGCCGCCCTCTCCAAAGCAAAAAACACAGCATCAATGGGACCAGACGGTGTCCCGGGCTGCATCCTAAATGAACTCCAAGAAGAACTAAACCCCCACATAAAGCTGCTGTTCAATCTCAGCCTTACTACAGGATATGTACCCAAAGAATGGCGTACAGCAACAGTGGTCCCACTCCACACAGGTGGTGCCTCTACGGACCCTGGAAACTATTGCCCCATAAGCCTGACTAGCCTGGTCTGCAAAGCTATGGAGAGGGTCATCATGGAACTCATAAACAAAGACATTGGGGACCTATAGACACTGGATCCTACCCAATTCGGCTTTGTTAAGGGCAGATCCTGCCTCTTAAACCTGGTCAATTTCTTTGAAACAGTCACCAAGACCATTGATGAGGGGAAGGTAGTCCACGCAGCCTACCTGGACCTCGCAAAAGCCTTCAACACAATACCCCACTCGGGCATCATAGATAAGCTGTCCAGCTTAAATAGAAACCCCTATGTCATGAGATGGGTTGCAAACTGGCTCAAGGACAGAACCCACATAGTCAGAATTGCTGGAGCCATGTCAGACTCTAAACCAGTTACAAGTGGCATCCCACAAGGCTCAGTCCTGGGACCTCTCTTGTTCGGCATATATTTTTTGGAGGTTCAGGCTAACACGGGAGGACTGTGGCTGACCAAGTTTGCAGATGACTGCAAGCTGGGCGCCATAATTGACTCTCCAGCTGACACAAGCATCCTCCAAAAGGGTCACATAGAGACGGATAACTGGTGCCAGAGCCTAAAGCTAAACGCTAAAAAGTGTATAGTCATACCCTTTGGCAAAAACAATGTGCCCACAAATTACCACATAGGCGGGAATCCATTAAGTACGGAAGAAGTAATTAGGGACCTGGGGACCCAAGTTAACAGTAATTTCCCCTTTGACAACCGCATTGGAAAAGTGGTTAGAAAGACCTTCTATATAGCCCACCTTATCATGAAAGGATTCACATCTAGATCAAGGGAGGTCATTGTGCCCCTTTATTCATCCCTCATCAGGCCCATAATTGAATACAGTGCCCCATTTGGGATGTACTTTACCTGACACCTGCAGCAACTAGAAAGACCCCAAAAGTACCTCACAAATAGGATCATGGGACTTAAACAGATGCATATGCTGCTCGGTTAAAGAAACGCCAGCTCTACTCAGTTGCATACCGCCTACTTAGTGGCGATCTATGCCTGACGTATATATAATACCATGTCCAACTCCGAATTAATGAGCATGCTCCACCTCAGAAAATCCAAATCCCTTAGAGCTACGCGCTCGAGGGACTTGAACCTGAGCACAGAAATAAATTGGACATGCTGGAGGGACAGATTCATAACCCAGAGGCTTCCTTCGCTCTGGAATAGAATCCCAGTCCATGTTATGCAGAGCCCCTCACTGACTCCCTTCAAGAGGAATCTTGACGAGTGGATGGGAGATCGTAGGTTTACCCTGGGGATTACTTCGGTGTCACTACTAGACAGAGGCACATTAAACTAACCTTAAAAAGGGCACAGTAAAATCAGTTCAGAGGGTGGCAAAAGCCAAACACACTCTGGCTAGGCTTGTAAATGCCTTAGGGCAGATAGCCTAGTATGAACCTATGAACCTAAGTAGGGCATAGCTGAACAAAAGCCAACATGCTCATATTTGCTCTACTGGCCCTTAAGCAGTCTGGTCTGCTCAGTATGAAAATATAAAGCAGTGATGGGCCTCGAACCCAGGATAATGTGCACTATAGTCATAGTACTGAACCACTAAACCATGACAGTATTGCAGTGGTCAGCCTGTATGAAGAAATGTTGACAAGTCTATGCAAAGTATTCCATGGAAACCCTGCAGGCACAGCATAATCCCTGTCGAGTTATGACACAAAGGTGAGTCCCGCAGTAAGAATAGAACCTGACTTTCAACACACACAGTAGAAATGTTAATATCGGACATGTACACATACATCAATAAATGTAGTGGACCTCAGACAGCAACACACTGAAAGGTCACACTGGGGATGTTCACACACTTGAATAAATGAGACAAATGTCAGGCAACAGAACACTGACAGTCTGAACTGGGCATGCTCACACACACAGGCCATGTCAGAGTACAGCAGTGGGCCACACATATCAGGCAGTTGCATGTGTTAACCCAGGAACCTCTCATTATCCAGCAATCTGCCCTGTGCACACAGTTATATGACAACAGACACATATATAATATAGCGGAACCCTGTCATAATCAAATATGTTCTGCAGATACCAAAGTTGTTCATAGAAAGTGGGAAAGCAAAGATGATAAAACCTGCAAACAGTATCAGCAATAAACATTGTGCATCCTGAACATTAGCATAGGTTCAGAGGTTGATACTAGCCTATTCGCCCTAGGGCATGTACAAGCCTAGCCAGAGTGTGTTTGGCTTTCTCAACCTTGTCAAAGTAGAACACTGTGCCTGTGAATAGTAGGTCACACAAGATAGCCCATTTATGTTTAGTGTATTGTGCCTCTGTCTAGCAGGGACCCAGAAGATATCCCATGGGTAAACATACGATCACCCATCCACTTGTCAAGATGTCTCCTGTAGGTGGTCAGTGGGTGGCTCTGCTCATGCAAAACCGGGATTACAATCCAGAGTGAGTGGAGCCTCTGGGATAAGAATCTGTCCCTCCAGCATGTCCTATTAACATCTGTGCTGAGGTATATGTCCCTGGAGTGTGTAGCTCCAAGGGAGTCGGATATCCTGAGGTGGAGCATGTCCATTAAATCTGGGTCGGGTATTTCCTTAAACTACCAGCACACAACACATCCGAGTAGGTGGTAAGCAACTGAGTAGAGCTGGAGTTACTGTATCTGAACTGTGCAGGGCATCCATGTGTGTCCCTACATCTGCTTGTTGAGGAAGATTTGTGGCCATTACAGTTGCTGCAGGTGTCAGGTAAGGTACATCCCAAATGTGGCATTGTAACCAAGCATGGTTGTGATGAGTATAGGGGCACAATGACCTCACTTGATCAACATGTGAAACCATATGGGATAAGGTGGGCTATATAGAAGTTCTGTCTAACCACTTTGGCAACGTGATTGTCAAAGGCGAGAGTACAAACAAGTCGTGTCCCCAAACCCCTAACAACTACTACCGTATGTAATGGATTACTACCTATGTGGTAATGTGTGGGCATGTTGTTATTCCCAAAGGGGATGACTATGCAACTAATGGCATTTAGCTGTAGGCCATGGCTCAGGCACCAGTCATCCTATTTCTGTGAGACCCCATTTGAGTATGCATGTGCCAGCTGGAGAGTTGATTATGGCACCCAGTTTGCAGTCATCTGCGAACATGGTCAGCCATATTCCTCCTGTGTTAGCCTGTACGTCACACAAATATATACAGAACAAGAGAGGTCCCAGGACTGAGCCTTGTGTGATGCCATGTGTAACTGGTGTATAGTCAGACATGGAACCTGCAATACTGAGCATGTGGGTGCTATCCCTGATCCAGGTAGCAATCCATCGTGTGAGATATGTGTCGATATCGACCCCAGTGAGCCTGTGCATAATGGCCGAGTGGGGTATTGTGTCAAAGGGTTGTGCAAGGTCCAGGCAGGCTGTGTGGACAACTGTCCCTACACTGATGAACCTGGTAACTGTTTAAAGAATACGAACAGGTCCAAGAGGCAAGATCTGTCCACAACAACGCTGAAATGTGTAGGAACCAGTGTCTGTAGGTTCCCAATGTCTATGTGTATGAGTCCCATTACAATACGCTCCATAGCTTTGCAGAACAGGCTAGTTAGCCTTATAGGCTGATATTGTCTGTGGTCTGTTGTGGCAGCAACTCTGTGGAGCGGGACTACTATCGCTGTATGCCATTCCATGGGTACATATCCTGCAGTAACTCTGAAATTGAACAGTGACGTAATGTGAGGGTTACGTCTGTCATGAAGCCTGTGTAAGTCGCAGGCCGGGACACCGTCTGGTCCCATTGATGCTGTGTTGTTCGCTGTGGGGAGGGCAGCACTCACCTGTTTATTTGTGATGTCAGGGAGGTTACACTCTGTTGGGATGGACAGTAGCTCCTTATGGGGGATGGGAGGGAGACATCTGCACTGAACCTGTTTGCCAGGATGTTGGCAATGTCTGTGGGTTCAGGGTATGTTTAGTCAGTATGTAGTAACTCACAGCATATCAGTGAGTGTCCACCCAGGTACCTGAATTAACTGAAGAAGGCCTTGTGAGTGTCCTATGTGTCTGGTGCAATTGTCCGTTAGAAGCGGGCCTGACATAAATACATGAGTGATTGTAGCTGTCTGCTAGTACAGATCACAGATGCCTTCCCTGTCTGGGATTGCGCTGTATCATGTAGTAGCATCCTCCTTTCGTTGTATAGCTTATTAATGGCCGGGGTCTATCAGACAGGTCCCCTGCCATTGGAGGAGTGAGTCCAGTTGTTATTCGGGATAGCACAATACATGCAGTCCACTAGGTGTCCATATAATGTGTATGTAAAGGATTCAGCAGTCTGAGCCATACTTACTACTGTCCCAGGGTCTCTGAAGGATACCACCTTGGTTTGGAGAAGTGTGACGTTTGCTTTTGAGAAGTTCACCAAGATTACCCAGGATGGGTGTGGGGACGGGATATGGATGTCCAGTGAGATAAATGTATGTTCTGACCTTACCAATGAGAGGTATGTCTCAGGTGTGGAACATAGAGTCCCCATGTTGGTGATGATCATGTCCAATATGTTGTCCCCTCTTGTGGGTGTGGTGACCAGTTGTGCCATAGCATATGAGTTTACAAATAGTATCAACTGTTGGGCGAGGGTGTTGAGGCCTGAGTACTATCCCCAGTCAATGTGTGGGTATTTGAAGTCACCCAATATAATGGTGTTTGGGGAGACCTTCATATTGTCCAGCGTTCCCAGGAAAGCCGAGTGTGGCTCCTGAGTTTGGGAGGGTGGTCTGTAGCAGGCAACAAACCAAAAGGCAGATTTGCACAATGTTAGGTGCATATGTATGGTCTGTGATGCTTTGTGCAGTGCTACCAACTCGGAGGTATGTGTATCTGTGATGTATATGGATACTCCCCCTATTTGTGTTGGCCATTCTGAGTTTTGTGGTCAGAAAGCATGGTATGAAATATAACCTGGTAGTGCTGGTGTGCATTTGGGAGCCTGAACCAGGTGTCTGTTAGTGCACAGATATCGCTGTTGTCCATACTGAGGAGATTCCTGAGTGGTCGCAATTTGAGGGTAACACATCTGGTGTTGAGCAGCATTACCCTCAGTGTCATGTACTCTGTAATGTCTATGGAGGTGGGTTTGTCTTTTGAGCCCCATTTAAAAAAGGCAGTATGGTGGTAGCTAGTGCCTTAGCCAGTATTCGAAAGTCTAAGGGTGACAGATGCAAGTTATCCATAGGAAAGCTACGTGGCATGTCGAGCATGTCACCCCAGGCTGACAGACACTGTATCCCCTGTGAATGACACCAATATGTTAGCCAACTGTTACACGTGATCAGTTTGTTGGTATACTGTGACATCATACTTGGTGAGTGCAAGATGCTAGACAAGGTCAGGGTCATACTGGCCTGGGCTACATGATCAGAGAGTTCCTCTATGTATCATGTCATGTGGTCCAGGGAGGAACGTCTGAGGGTGTACGCACCAGCATGGACAATGATGGAGCCAGTCCTGTACTTGCTTTGGAGTGACCTGAGTGCATGTGTTATGTTGCAGATCCTGGCACCCGAGAGACAGCTCAAAGTGACTATTCCCTTGTTTGGCCTGGTGAGTGGGACGTCAGTGTGTCTGACAATGTGTCACCTATTACAAGTGTATTAGGTGTGTTGTTTAGCCCGAAGGGCAGTGACTGTGTGGCACACTGACATTGTGAACTATGTGATATATGGGTATTGTAGTGGGGTAGCAGTTGTTTGTGTGTCTGCTTTGGAGGTCTCTGCTGCTTAGGCAGAGTTTATTTAGAGCCTCCGAGTATGTTTATGTGTGATAATGTGGTTTGATTGCTGTCGCTATAGGTTTATGTGAGACTGATATGTGGTGTGTGTGGTTACCTTCACCACCTGATAGACTATGACAGTCATAGGTTGAGAGAGCTCAGCCTCCTGTATGTCAATATTGTTGCATCTCTCACATATATCTGAGTTTGTTGGGAGGAGGAGAGGGTTGTCTGTGTACATGAGGCAGATGTGACATTGTGTCAAAACCACGATATTCACTAGCTGAACTGGAGAGTACACACGAAACCGACCCCTGGACATGCCAGGATATTATGATGACATACTCCGAAGCCTGATCACAAAGGATCAGTAGGGTGTTAAGTGTGTAAAAGAGTATAACAGGGATTAGTGTTCAGGTTTGTTGGTGTTTTGTAAAGAGTAGCTGAGAAGGATTCCAGACTGAATCATGACACCTCCTTCAGCTATGTCATAAATAGCAATGTACACTCATATATGTCCTGAGTTAGGGCCGACTGTACCTGACTGACAATGTCGACATCCTGTCAGACAGGCCCATATAGACATACTCACCTCCCACTGACGATAGTCCCAGTCATCATACCAGGAGATATCACATGTAGAATGGCTGAACAGCTCCCCCCAAAGCCAAAAGCATGGCAGCAAATGGATTACATTGTTTCCCAATATGTGTCATGCATGAACTACAGAACAAACAAGACCCTGCACCTGAACAGTCTGTTGAGCCTCACCCTCTCCACAGGATCTGGAACTGTTGAATGTGTTACAGCAACATATGGCACTCCCCACAAGTGTTGGTGCACAACACACCATGGGAAGTATAGTCCAGTAAGCCTATGAAGTCTGATCTGCAAGGCCATGGAGTCCATCATGGTTGAAGTCATAAACAGAGCTATTGGAAGCTGACAAACACACAACCCTACCGACTGTGGTATGTTCATGTGCAGATTATTGTTCCCAAACATGCTAGACTGTTTACAAGGTAGACACCCAGGACATACATCACTGAACAGAGCTACACATGTCCCACATAGACTTTGAATAGCCCTCTATCAACATCCCTGATACATGTCGTATCCACAAAACCAACAATCTGTGCATAAATATGTGTTGACATATGAAGGAATGTCAATGTGTCCACAGATAGATCACACAAGGTAAGAATTATGGGGTCCTGTTCAAGCTGTTGACACCTGCCGACCCACATGGCTCATTTCTGGGATTGCATAAAACAAAGTGTACACACATTACCATGTCCAGTCTGATGATGTCAACATCCTACAAATATAGCAGAATAGAAACAACCCAATAAAGCATATAGCGCACCGTGTTAATGCATATCTCTCTAGTATCATAACATAGGTAGGGGTTTGAATCCTGCAAACGCTGACAGTGTGTGTGTGTGTGTGTGTGTGTGTGTGTGTGTGTGTGTGTGTGTGTGTGTGTGTGTGTGTGTGTGTGTGTGTGTGTGTGTGTGTGTGTGTGGGGGTGTATGTGTGTGATTTCCTGTGAGAGGAGTGCCCTTTTTGGAGAATGGGAAAACACATTAAAAGAAGTACATTCCTCTTTGGAAAGTCTGATGATGTCAGCATCCTACAAATATAGCAGGAGAAGAGAAACCACCCAGCAAAGCATATAGCGTGCCGTGTTAATGCGTATTTCTCTAGTATCATAACATAGTTAAGTAGGGGTTTGAATCCTGCAATTGCTGAGTGTGTGTGTGTGTGTGTGTGTGTGTGTGTGTGTGTGTGTGTGTGTGTGTGTGTGTGTGTGTGTGTGTGTGACACAGTTGTTCAATGCAGTGTGGGTTTTGCTTTTACTATGGTATGACATATCATGATTAAAACAGCATGTGCATTGCACACATCAGTTATCTGCGTGGCAAATACATATGTGTACATGTGACCTCAATCAGTACATAGGTGTGAAGCCTGCATACTACATGAATACATTTGTTTCCTTTGACAGATTGTGCTGCTGCTTCTCAGATCGTAGGTCACATATGTATGTATGTGACAAGCCCGGCCACTGTAGTGATCTGTGTCCAAGGTCATCTGTGCCACACATACCCATGATAGTTACTATAGAGTACTGTGAGTGAGGGTACATGCCTGAGGTATATGTCAGACATGTTCATACACAACAACGACTGGCAATAATGGACAGTCATTATAGGTGTACAACAGCCCTGTGGATATGCATTCAGGCCCCTAATGTCTTATGTGACACACCGAGGGACTCCTTAATACCTATGGATATGTGGATACCAAAGGACAGATGACATAACATGTGGCTGTATGTACACATTGGTATCCAACATACATGTTGAGGGCTACCACCTATGTGGTACTGTCGGGATAGTATGTATAGTAAATGTGGATGACTATGCCATAGTTGGCTTACTGCTATACAGCATGTATTGGACAACAGGTATCTGTCTGTATGTTACCCTTGTGTAGGATATGCGTCCCATCCAGGGAATGCATTGTAGGCCAATGCATGCATTTCCAGATGTGGATGGATATATCCCTAGTGTGTTTGCATGTACCTAAGAGGGCTATATGCCAAACAGGTGTGGTCCCAGGAATGGGTGGCGGTCAATACCACTGGTTACTGTTATAGTATAGTACCTGACGGATCCAACTGTTACTGAGTTCCCTACAACTGTGTGTCATTTGTCAGGACATCATCTAATGATTGGTTATAGTCATGCTGTTGAGGTTGTGTATACTACCAGACTGCAAACCATTGACAAGTATTAACAGTATCACCCACAGCATAGTGTCAACCCATGTCATACACACATGTGTACCCATGTTAGTACATATCTGTAGTAGAATGCATACTGGCCATCAAAATATACTATGAGATGTTAACAATGTGTACAACAGGGTATGTCACACATCCCATGTGTCCACTATGCACGTACATGCAGACAGTGTGCACCCACCATGTTCACAGATGTACACCTGCTAATCTGTAATGCACACACCACACACGTACTGTTCACTCACTAACACATGCTGGCAACACTGTATACTTCACCCAAGTGGCACATGGGTGGACAATACATACTCAGACCTAACACTGGTGTAAACAATGCTACATTGACAATCAGAGCTGCGATGCATAATGCCTGCTCAAATATACCTACAAGGATATCATTACACTTTCCTGTTGACAACTTGCTAATATTGCTACACTGCTATAATGTCACCCTGTGCATCAGAACCATGTTAGCCTGTTCCTGCATCAATGTTACAGATGACAGGAGGTGGCACAGGTGTCATCATATGCACAGGGTGTGTTGTTGGTTTGCCAGAGCCCGACATTGACCCATCCAATCGACATGTCTTTGTGTATGTGTGTGTGAAGGACAACAGTACAGCATGGGCCAATGTTGATGTAATGTGTGTGTGTATGTGTGAGCCCTAGTTGTTTGGTTAATGTGTGTGTGTGTCTGCATGCACACAGCTCCACCATGTGGCTGCCATATACGGGAGGTTGTGGGACAGCCACAGACTGCACATGCTAGGCTGTACAGATCACTGTCTCTGGGCATGGACACGGTACCTGTGCCAGGCAGGGGTGCTACGGGCAGTATCGGGTACCAACCTTGACTGGGTACTATCATCAGAGGCAGAGGTATGATGACTGGACCCATGTCCCTGCTGGGACTGGCCAGAGCCACGTGCACGTGGTCTACTAGGACGGTCAATAGACAGGCCAGCCCCAGTACTGCCACTACGGGAGCGGCTGTGATCTGTGTGCCATCCGCGACAACTGCCAGCTGTTGCTGTTGCTGTTGCTGGCATGCGTCCGCATCGATGTCTCACCTGTCCTGCATGGTCCTGGCTCATGGAAGACACATTGTGGTGGGCATCTAATGTCTCCCCCCAATGTCTGTCAATGACCTCGGTGTAATTCCAGATGGCACTGGCAAGGTCATGGATGCTGTCATTGATAGCGGTGTAATGGGCCCTCTGCACCCTTAGTCCCTGTCTGGTATACCGTTCCATACGTGCCTGTGCCTGCATTACAGCCCGGAACATACTGGAGGTTGTACTACCTCTGGCGGCACTTCGGCCAGGGGCAACACGACCAGTGGTGCTCCCCTGAGAACCCTTGGACATCCGCCTATGTGGAACCATTCCAGGAATCCGGCTATGGCTGCTGTGAGGGGATGCAAGTGCCATGGGTACCTAAGGCCATTGGTGATGAGGGATGTATCGGCAGTATGAGTGTGCGCATAGATGGGGTTGAACACTGTGTACTGTCAATTGGTGGACCAACGACAGACCCTGTCAAACCTTCCTGTGCCAGAATACATGTCTCATCATCTCCACTATTAGTGGCAGTGACTTCAGGTTCCCTGCTGCTTTCAGCCACCCCAAACTCAGCACCTGTGAGAGGAAGACAGGAAACACACTTTACAATCTGTACATGATGTTAGCACACATGCACACATGCACACATGAACACATGCACACAAATACACTCCTCACTACAGCACATACACACACACCAGCAATCCAACACATGCTCAATAGTGGGTGAAGGTGGGTGACAGTATAACAAGGCAAACAGTCACCTCACGTGTCAGCATGCAAAATATATGTTACTCAAGACCATGCAGTGCAAGTGTAGACGGCCCTATTTAATGACATTATACATGGCTTTGATGCATGTGTGTAGTTGTTCGGTGATTGGCTACACCCTGGAAAACAATGTGTACATGGACACAACATTGCTGTGCATGTATTATCAGCTCTGCAATGTCCTGTGCACCATCACTCACAGGTATACATACCATGGCTGCATGTGTTATCTGTGTGACACATAGATTGCCATGTGTGATTACAGTGTCTGTGTCCATAGCAGATAATAGTGGGCACAGGTGTAGCACATGCATGCTATGTACACACATGGGATGAGTGGTGCATGTAGACGTGAAGGAATCCCAGTGCTCAACATGGCATTTGTACAGTGGTTATGGTGAGTGTGGGACATATTGCAGATATGTCGGTGCCAGCCATGACATGGCATGCTACACGACTGCAACATTAAACACCACACATACCCAATGTGTGTCATGTGACCTATACACCCAATAGCATTCCAGGACATATATGTGACACTTTGTACAGATGGCGATGGCTGTGCATATTGTGTGTACTGGCATATGTAAGCACACACACAACATGCTATGCATATTATGTATAGGTGCATATGTTTGCACACACACAACATTGAGGTGCAAAGCAGTGACTGTTATGTGTAGTACTGTGGTCACTGTAACTGGATGGGGTGTAGTACCATGTGCCATCATCATCATGCATCTTGTGGTCACTCACGGCTACTAATGTGTGACAGACCACCACCTAGCATGCTGTACCTGAACTGGACACCTCAAACACCCATGTACAAAGTGGCTGTGTAATTGTGAACATAGCCACTTTGTACATGGGTGTTTGAGGTGCCCAGTAGAGAGCATTGCCTAACACGACTGTGTTATGTGTTGAAGAGTGTTGCACAGCCCCATGATAGGCCTCTACCCCTGAGGTACATCATGTGTGTGTGGATGACATGTGGGATACTGAAGTGTGACCTTACAACGGGTGTGTGGTAACACCATATGAAGCATGTTTTTGTGTACTGCGTATGATAAACGTGTTATGTTGTGTACAGCTGTAGCAACTATGCCTATCCAATGTGCAGTACGGTGTTGCCACAACTGTGTCTGATGCTCTGTGTATTGCATGTCATTGAGGCAGCTACTGACATTACTGAGCTGTGCAATGTCTTACAGCAAACATGCACGGCATGCATTATGCGTAGGTGTTTTACGTGTACATGGCCTACACCTCACCTATGACATACACATTTCATTACAGTTATACCACACTCACCAGCATGGATCGTCTGCCCTGCTGTCACACCAGAGGGACCTATGAGAATATGAGAGATTTCGTCAGTGGCCACAACTGTGGCATTGCTACAGTGGGTATGCTAAACTACAGTAGAACAACAGTCAACAGTCACAGGTGTAGAGATAATATTCCAAATATCAGTATTGCACAACACTAGGCAGCACAACTGCTAAACACACAGTACACATCTCACGTAGACATAATCTAACAATACAGTTAACTGTAGTCTACAGATAGGGCATGTTACCTGCTCGCTCCATGTGAACATGCTGGGTGGCTCTGGCCTCCATGACAACTCATGTCAAAGGTTGTTGCTGCTGTTGTCCAGGAGCCACCACACTTAGGAGCAGCTCCTCCACTCTGGTGAGGGGGGATGAATGGCCACCCCACCACCTGTGGCAAGCTGTTGTCTTTGGATATCAGATGCACGCCGCCGGACATGTCTAATTAAATCACTGCAGTGATGGCGTACCTGCTCATATATCCGGTTATGCATGCCTATGTCATTTACCCGACGGACAAGATCCTGCCACAGTGCAGTCCGCTCCTGCTGGTGATGGCTGCTTCGGGAAAACAGCATTGTGTACTGCTGCACTAGGCTTTGCACAATCTCATCTTCCTCCGCTGCTGTGTACAACGGGTTGCATTGGTGGGCCATCTGGCTGAAAAAGATATGAACAATATGTGTGAGCGAGTCCTGTGGCACACTTTAAACCTTTAACCAAAGACATCACTTTACTGACATATATACCATCCATTTGTCTGTCAGAGGTTACACACGTTCAATACCACTTATTGGTTCTCAGGCCACAACTGACTAACAGTGCCTGGCACACTCTATATATCACACCACTATACAACAGTACCCGGCACACTGTTTGTGACACAATGCACAACCTCGACACAGGGGTATATATCATGCCAATGCACGAACAGAGATGTCATCCATTGCAATGAATGTAAAGTACAGTTACAGTAGTACCAGTCAACCACCCTAGTCATTGATGCCATAGCCCTGCCTAACATATGTGTACAGTTGTTACTATAGGTGGCATACTGCTGTAACAGAGTATATATGTTGCTGGATACACACGTATACCCTGTAACACACATATGATTGCAGCCATGGTAGAGGCATAATTACACAAACATCATACAAACATACAACGCACCACTGTATGCCAACACAGATGAGCATTACCTGTGAATCATACAGTACTGTGTGCCACTACTTACAAACCCTTATGCCTGAGTTTTGTCCTCTGTGCAGACTACAGGAAACACACAAGACAGTGTTTCTAAGCAATGTAAGCACACACCATACTGTGCTGTTTAGGATTATAGCTTCAGGTAGTACTACAGTTCATATGGGAGTTGGATTCACCAGCAGTACCACTCACTAAGCATACATGTATTGCTTTAGCCTACAATGAGACACCACAGTCGTTAACAAGGAACTACGTCACATCGTATGCCATCCTACTATGTCTGCCTAACAGTACAATACACATCTTTTGCTGGCATCACAGCTAGGATAGACACTACCATGTCAGATACAACTTCACACTAACCTATCACACCTTTACAGACCTTGCACACATTCAGCGTTACACTTATTCAACCTCACATAGCAGGTATTGCATTGAGTACATGTGTGAGTGCATAGTGTCATAGGTAGGTAATATGCTATTGGCCCTAGGGCCTACAGCAGCCTAGCCATATGCTACCCTGGCCTTTGACACACATGTACTTTGATTTCACTTGCCCCTGCCATCCAGAACCATAGAGGGGGTTCCTGGGGTGTATTACCAATCTCCCAAACAATCATCAGGGGTATTTATGACAACTGCTAATGAGGAGCCTTGTTTGCTATTGCTTGGTGGTCTATTCCAGTGTATGGCATATCTCTGAGATAGGAACCTATCCCTCCAGCATGTGCTGTTTAGTGAGCTGACAAGGTTTAGGACCCTAGAGCGTGTATCCCGGAGGGATTCTGATATGTTGCCATGGCGGTTGTCACCCAGCTATGGGTGTGACATACCTCTGTATGTCCGGCAGAGATCACTTCTGTGTGGCCGGTATGCAATACAGTCTAGATGTGGTTTTGTGAGTCAGTCTGCATAGGGCATCTGTTTGCAGCCAGTATTACCCTTTGTGAGGTATGTCTGTGGCCTTTCCACCTGCTGTAGTTGTCATGTGAGGTACATACCACACAGGGCATTGTGATGAGTAGAGGGGAACACTGACCTATATTTCCCTAGATGACACACCTGTTGTCATGACACATACCACACAGACAGATTACAGGTCTAGTGTGGCACTGTCTTTATCAAAGAGGTGGCTACTGTCCACTTGTGTCCCATGTTCCCTTATCACACCTTTGGTGTTGTGTAGATCTCTACCTATGTGGTAGTTAATGGGTACAGTGTTTTGGAAAGGAGGAAGGGCACTGCAGTATCAACACTTGTCTACAGTCCATGCCTTGGTCACCACACACCTGTTGCAGTACATATGGCCCCATGTCTCTCTCTCTATATGTATATATATATATATATATATATATATATATATATATATATATGTATATATACACATATCTATATACATACATGTACACATCCATTGCTGTACACATAGATGTACATATAGGCACATGTACAGTCCAGCTTTCATGGTGGGGATATCAGTTATGCGACAGTTGTGGGATGTACAGTTATGTGATTATATTGCACAGTGTTGTGCCGAATGCATGTGGGTGTCCTCGGCCCATGTAGCTTTAGCAGGCCTCACTGGCTGTAACACAGCAGATCTGACAAATCAGTCCCACAGCGTTTAACCAGCACATGACATATATCAGCACTGCATGCTGTTTTCTATGCCACACACACTACGACCTACATAGATATATGCACATAACAACCTTCAACGACAGATATCTGTCCACCCTTCACTAACAGTTGCAGTATGTCCTTTGCCCTATGCACATGTGCAAATACAGATAGATACGTACTGCTGTCACACATGGATGATTTGCAGTGTGTAGAGTACTCTTCAGGAACATCTACTACATGCCAACACATACATATGAGTTACATACCTTACCTTTGTATTTCCCTGCTCCGTCTGTTACAATTTTGTAGGGTTTTTTTTGGGTTTTCTCCCTCTGTTTCTGTTTCTGTCTCTCTCTCCGTTGTCTGTGTCTCTGTCTGTGTCTCTCTCTCTCTCTCGCTCTCTATCTCCCTGTACCTGTAATGATATTATTGCATGTGTGGACAGCAGGTACAGCCTGCTTTTCTAGGTATCTGCACTTGTGCATGTGACAGCCTCTGCACCAGTTGCTGCCCACCATTCAGTAATTTGCACCAGTTGCTGCCCACCATTCAGTAATTGCATGCAGCTTGCTGTGTGCTGATTACATTACTCACTGTGATTGCAACCCACTGCTATAAAATGCTAGGTTAGGTAGGCATAGCCCTTTCAGCTTTCCAAGGTTGGGCCCATGCTTGTTTGCTTTGGACACCGTTGTGTCAGTCAGAAGGTTGGTATATGTCTCTTATCTGAAGCTAGGGTTGTAGCCAGTGGTATGCATGTTGTACTCAAACCTGAATGTTGCTGCTTCCAGTACACACTTCTCATTGTAGACATGTACTCACCCCTCCAAATGCTAACACAGGATACATGGGAGTATGTACTTTCTTTCTGAATTAGACATTTAACTGCCATATAAATGTGGTTAGTGCACTGTATTCCTGTGGCACATGCAGTGTTTGTGAACTGCTATACTATAATTATTACGTTACTCACCTCTGAACAGTTTGTGGTTTGTTTGTGTTGACATTAGCACAGGCTGCTCAACACAACTGGACATATTTCAGTACTGAGTATGCCTACCTACACCCTGTTTTTTGCCTGAATACACAGGTGTGTTGTACCTTTGGGTAGGGGTGCAGAACTGCAAAGAGCATTTTTTATTATCATTTGAGGTTTATCTTGCTGAACATACAGGATTGCTGTGTACCTGTTAGTCTATCAAGGCAAGTAGTCTGTCTGCGTAGCTCCCACCTGTGGACATATCCAGATGGTAGCTAGAGGTTAGTCTATTATACCTTGTCTGTGCACCACACCAGTCTTTTCAGCACTGGCACATTGGCATTGTCACAGTTGGTTGCTAGCAGTACATGGCTACATCCTGTGATATTTCTGTGTTGTACTCCTACATAAGGGCATGCTTGTGGAACTCCTTCCAAAGCTATTTGCAGAGTGTGTAACAGCAGTAATGCTGATATGCCTGTGTGTTTCTGCCTCTGCCAGGCCTCAGATACTCTCAGGTATATATTTGAATGGCCTCAGTGAAAGGTACATCTACGTTAGATACACCTGCAATATATTACAGACATATTACAGTTGAGACTTTCTTGGGAATCAGAGCATATGCATACCTACACCTTTTCTGACGTGCAAGCAGTGTCTACTCTCACCTATTGACATTATTCATTATGTGTGATTCCACACTTGTCTGCCAAAAGTTAGTACTTTCCAGAGTGATTCAGTGGGGCACAGCTAACATTTGTTTACAAATCAGGGACATCCCTGTAAAGCAGTTACAGTTGGGGTGTCTGCCCTCTGCCCTATTCAACTTTGCCAGTATTTATCGTGGTCTGATACTGTGTGGTGTTTGTAAGGTGCTGCTGTAACATTATTCCCTGCTTGGATGGCTAGTTCTCTTTTCACAGTCATGTCATGCAATTCCACAACAATTGCTGGTAAAGAACAGGATTTGTGTTATACCATTCCTAATTTCCATTTACATTCCCTCATTGTAATGCATGATATATTTATTTCAGCACCAAGTTATTTGTATATCTGCTGTGGCTTAGTGGTAATTCATGTAGTTTATTGTGTCAATGGTCTGGGGTTCGAGACTGGCAGAGGTCTTTTCTTTTGCTGCTGAGCAGAACATGGGCCCTTCCATAGAGTGACTAAGGCACTTTTAAGCAGTTGTAAGCAGGTTTGCGTGACGCTTAGTGATGCTTAGCTAAGCTCACACATGCGCACACTTGCTTAAACCCGCTTACTACTGCTTAAAAGTGCTTACTCCCACAAAACCCCACGCTAATTTCTTTTAAAGAAAAGAAAATGGGGAGATAGGAAAGTGGTGAAAAAGGGGGCACAAAGAGGGACAGACAGTAGGTAAACAAGCTCAGGATGTGCAGGACGGGTGTAGGGAAGGTCCATAGCTGCCCATTTCTTTACCAGCAACAGCTGTGCATATGCAATAAATTTGGAGTGAAATTTGAAACCATCCACCCCTGGGAGAGGGGTGAGGACAACAAAGTATGTTGTACTGCCAATTATAATTATCAGTTTACATGTCCAATGGACATGTGTGCGAAATGGGCAGCTATGTATGGGGCGTAATTTTTTTGTGGGCACAGATTGCCCTTTTTTTTTTTTAGGTGAGAGTGGAAAGTGAGGTAGAGGAAGTAGGTATGTTCGGGGAGGTAGGTTGGGGAAGTAAACAGACAAGACGCATACAGGGGCGGTGTATGACACATGGGGTGGGTGAACATAATTGATGGGGTCGGATGTTTGGAAATCGCACGCCCATGAGCCCACAGATGGTAACAGTGGAACTGAGATCCCCACCCATGGGCAGTCACCACTGCACCTTCACAACCCGAAGGGTGGCTGTGCTGGGGGCTGTGTAGGACAGGCAGGCTCACCCGTGAGACATGCCACTCTCGCCTCAAGCTGGCGTAGGGGATCAGCGACTGAACACTGGATCTCCCTACGCACCACAGCCCAGACCCTTTGAAGGGTGACAGGTGGCCCTTCTCCGCCCACGCTTGCACTGGGGGGACGAGCCCCATCCCCTGCAGAGCTTTCACCTGCAGGTGGCACAGGACCAATGGAGGAGGGGAGCCCGGGCTGGGCACCGGACCTGCTGGTGCCAGGTGCACTCTCCAGCTGAGGAGGGACAGGTGGGTCCACTGGGACTGGCCTTCCCATATGTTCTGTGGTTAGGTGTGTTTAATTACAACATAAACAACAGCATTCCAGATTAGTTGTAACAGCATGCAGTAATATTCTCATTAACCCAACACACCAAGGTTCCAACAGTTGAACAGCAGGCATAACACATGCATATATTGAATGACAGTGGATATTCCAACAGCATGCAGGGATATTTGGTAGTAACAGGCCACCATGATTGTGGTGTTTGAACAGGGCACATGCATCAACGTGAATCCAAATATTTATAGAACAATAGGACATATGTCCCAACAAATATTTACGATTACAGATACCCATTGAGGTGTGGAATTGCATGGTTTATGCACATATAGTAGGGTGTAGGAAAAAAACCTCAATTAACATCTTATAATTACTTTTAGTCTACACTACATTCCTAGTGACTGCAAGTGTATATCCCCTACATGTATTATTACATTTGCCGCCATGCATTAGGTTGTGTAATGGGTTTGGCTAGTTCAATATATGCCTGACCTATATCTGACATACTAACTGTCCAAGATGCAAATGTTACTGCTACATATTCCTTGATTGCATTTATATTTCTTTATCTACATATCTGGATGTTTTCACATGACATTTTCACTTCTATTTGTACAGAACCCTGCATTTCTTGACACACACTCACATTTCTGGGGAACAAATTAACATGCTACTCGTGTGCCAGATTTACTTATGCATGCCAGCCAGTAACTGACTGTTGAGGATTGTATATATGCTTCACAACTACTAGCACTTCCATCACCCACTTTATATGGGACTGCACAACTCTGGGTTGCCAGCACTTTTTAAAACAGTACTATTTGTATAATGCAAGGGTACAACAACATTTTAAACTAAGTGACACAGACACACTCCGGGTTTTAGACCTTTATTAATGACATTAAACACTTTTCCACAGGCTCACTCCTTTATGTGTTATAATGGTGCATATGGAAGATATATTCAAGACATATTATACCGTTATTAATAAGTTAGAACACTCTTTTTCAGGCTCACTCACTTATTTTATATGACAGTACCTCCAGAGATATTATTCCGGACATATGTTACCTTTCTTAATGGGTTACTACACACTTTTTCTGGCTCTCTGACTTTTTTATCTGACAGTACATACAGAGGACTTATTCAGGCCATTTTATGGCTGTATTATTGCACTACAACACTTTATTTCAAGCTCTCTCCCCTATTTTATATAACAATACATGCAGAATAATCACTAACCTGCCTGGTGGCGCAGCCTTAGCAGCCTATCTGCATAGGCTTGCTGATTCGTAGCACGGTCACCTGCAGCTGTAAAGTAAATAAAGGAATATTGAGACATACCTATCCATTATACAGAATCAATTATCAATCCTTACATACTGCATTCCATGGCTACCTACTCAGTTGTGGGGCATCCTGCATCCCACGGGCCTCCTGTATCCATTGGTTCAGGTGGTCCTGCTTCCATCTCTTCAGGTCTGCATGGTGGTGACGGACCTGCTCACCAGTCCAAGGAATGCCTGTGACACTGGTGAGGTCATGAGCTAATCGGTTCCAAGCCTCTGCCTTGTACTCCGTCCCTTGGAACTGGCCCTGCAGGAGTCTTGACTCATGACAGTGGACAAGGAGCCAAACCATGTATTTCAACTCCTCGATGCCCCACTGTTGCGCTCGGAAGCATGTACCCTCTCCAGCACCAGCCATTCTAACTGCAGATGTGAGCTACAATCAGTTATGGCGAGTATTCCTGCCTATGGGGCTTAAATATGCCACATTTCCCGCACTTTTTTGTGATTGGCCATTTTTGAAAATTCTCGGCTGACTGCAGACCTGCTTAGTAATGGTTAATCTACCATTACTAAGTATATGTATGTTAACAGTGGCTGTTTCTCCTAAGTTGTCATGGCTTAGTGGTTCTGTACTTTGATTATGATGCACAGAGTCCTGGGTTCAAACCTTGTCATTCATTTTATTTTTATACTGTCCAGACAGGCTAGGGGGTGTGGCTGCGTTTAAGCAACTTTGCTCTACCTTGCTCCACGGTGCCCTACGGTGCCCTGGTTGGCGCGGTGCGCACGTCCGCGCAAACACATTGCACTGGTTAAAGTGCTATTTCGCTATGGGCACCTCTATTGCGCTGGGTAAAGTGCTCTTACACTTTAAGCAACTCTATTGCACTGGGTAAAGCGCTCTTAAACTTTGGGCACCTCTATTGCGCTAGGTAAAGCGCTATTAAACTATGGGCAAATCTATTGTGCTGGGTAAAGCGCTGCTTAACTGCAAGCAATTATATATCAGGATCCTTTAAAAATATATAATTTGTTCACTGATACATTGGCCATTTCACTGCTTTTTACTAATATTTTAATCATATTTGTCAGGTATCATTCCATATACTGATTTAAAACATAAATAAGAAGGGGAGTGGTGGGACTCGAACCATGAATGCCTCTTCTTTTTGCGAATGCTCTACCATTATGCTATTGCTATTTGGTGTGATTTGCATAAACATTCTTTCTTATGCTCTTCCATGTCGGAATTGCTAACTACAGCTAAGCAATGGGCACACCCGCGCACACACGGGCAGCTATTTCAGGAATTAAAAAAAAATAAAATTAATGTTTTACTTTTTATAACTGTGATGGGGGTTTACAATGTAGGGAGTGTGGTGTTGGGTGCAAGGACATTTGAGCGGACTCGCTCTTGTGTAATTTAATTTTACTTTTCCAAACCTTGCAGGGGCGTGGACATTTAGACTGCTCGGCAGTCGGACACACCCCCTGCTTTCCTACACGGTCCGTGTAGGACTTACGGTTGAGTCAGCATGCCCTCATGAATATTCATGGCACGCTGACGTCATACTGTTCAACTGCAGCCTCCGAGTAAGACTTATTAAGTCTTACACGGAGGATTCGTGAATCCGGGGGAGTATTTTCTAAGATGAGGAGAAGTGCCATCATCCTGGAAGAAAGCAGTGGTATCTGTAATACCTAAAGAGGGTAAAGGCCCATCAGATCCAGCTACATACAGGCCCGTTTCAATACTAAACCATGATTATAAGGAGTTCATGTCTATAATGGCTAAAACAATGGCAAAAGTAATGCCAAAATTGATAGATATGGATCATTATGGTTTTGTGGAGGGGAGGCCAACATTTGACAACATTAGCAGAACATTAATGATCCACAGGGAAGCAGAATGTACGAAAACACAATACCACTGTTGTTGGTGGGGCTTATTGTAGAGAAAGCATTTGACAGAGGAAGCTGGGACCTTACGAACAGGGCAATGAAAGCATTTGCATTTCCTGATAAAATTATAAAGTTGATTAGAAGGATATATGACGGATCAGAGGTGAAAATTAAAATGTGTGGAGTCAAGAAAAGCTGGGTCTGCTTGCAGATATTATTTTATATCTGACAAAACCAGAAAGGGACATTACAGTGTTGTGGAACATTTTAAGACAGTTTCATATCTTTTTGGGATACAAAATTAATGAAGCTAAAACAAAGGCAATAATGGTAATTTATGTACCCACACGCAAATTGGTTCTGGAATATCCATATTCATGGGGACATTATAAAATGAAGTATTTAGGAATATTGATTAAAAGTGATTCCAGTTTGGCAGCTAAGGATATGTGGAAAGAGACTAAATAAATGATAATGCAAAAACTGAGAAAATGGAAGCACTGTTATATTGATAGGTATAGTAAGATATAAGCAGTTAAAATGTTTTCAGTCCCTTTAGTCCTATACACAGGTCAGGCATATTTTTATCAACCAGAGTAGAAGTTGTGGATAGTAATTTATAAAGAGCTGAAGGACTTTATCTGGGAAGGGAAGATGGCAAGAGTCAAGTGGGATAAGCTGATTCTTCCAGTAAAACAGGGCAGATTGGAATTACCCGATTCAAATGGGTATTTCAGAGCAACAGAGTTAAGGCTCCTATATATAGCATTGGCAGAAAACTATAATTCAAAGTGCAAAGGGATGACCAAATGGAGGGGGGGGGGCACTGAAGAGAGAAGGAGAAACTAGGATTTTGGATGCAGACCTTTAAGGAGGACAAGAATAATAATACAGAATATTATATTTATAAAGTAGCAGAAAGTATTCTAAGAACTAAGCCACCATGGGAATGGAGAAAGGAAATTCTGCTGATAGTGATGACTGCAATTAGGGGTACAGACAAGAAAGAGCTGGAATTTATTGGAGAAAACTGACAAAGGAACCAGGGTATTGGGAGCAAATAACTAGAGAGGGAAAGGTAACAGAATGGGAAGATGCCAAGAATTTATTTGTACTGCAGGTTAGAGAGTACCTTCCCCTATCAAGGGCTGATATCAGAGTATAGGCAAAAAGAAAGAAACGGGGGAGGGTCCCAAATAAAAGACCAACACTGGTAGAGTTTTTAGTAGATTCTAAAACAAAAACTGCCATTAAAAAAGAATAATTAGTAGAGCATATAAAATATTGCACAATAAGTATAAGAATGAATGAGAGGAGGATAGAAAGGATTGGGAAGAGTGAGTAGATGAGCGATTCACAAAGAAACAATGATGGGATATATGTCTGTGTCCCAAATATGCAACAAAATCTAGAAGATTTATGATTTTTGCTTGGAAATGTCTGCATAGATATTTTTATACCCCAAGTAGACCAGATAATTTTTCCTTAGGTAGATAGCAAATATTGGAGGTGTCACAGGGAAGAAAGATAATTGGGAACATATCTTCTGGGAGTGTAATGACTTGGCAGACTATTCTGTTAGAGAAGCTGGATGGGCAGATTGATGTAACAAGGGAAACTGTTTTTCTGAGCTATAATACAGAAGTAAGGCTTTGCTTAGTCTAATTATAGTGGCTGCTAAAAAAGCAATTATTGAAGTAGTGAATATAGTAACAGAGATAAAACAACTGTAATTAGGATCTTTAGAAAAGGGTAGGAGCAAATTACATAGGAAAAAATAGGAATTGTGGGAACAATACATACAGGAGAGGAATGAGGTCTAAAAGAAGGCAGGACTTAATGAGCTATATAATGTTTTACTGAAAATGATTGGGTGGATTATAAGTGATGTATAATGGTTGCAACTGGGAGTGTCCCATTATAGTTGGTGATACAAAATACTTGCAACTAGGATTGTGTTGGTATGGTTTGTTTTCATTTATAAAAATGTATGATTGTCTATGTTATAAGTGATAATTTAATAAAGATGTTTCTTGTTTAAAAGGAAAAAAGGAAAGGGCAGGAATTGAATACTTTATGTAATATTACTTAGGTTATATGATATATAGCAATATATGAAGTATAATATTTGTAAATGTGAACTAATACCATTTGATTACTTTTATAGAATTGCAAATTTGCCTATGTCACAAGTGATAATTCAATAAACATCTTTAAAAAACATTAACGATGTTGATGTCAGGATGTTGTCTTAAAGGAACATATTGCTAACAGTACTTGACCTGTGCAGTGCAGAATATATGCAGGTTGATTGATCATGAAACTGTGGCAGGGCTCACCACCTGGCAGTGTGAACCTTGGCTCTAGATGATTGTGACTGTTGAAGTGACACCCCAACCCCATGTGTAAAAATGGGAAAAGGGGTTCTGGATGGATGGCTGGAGCATGAAAATTTCAAAGGCCTTTTGTTATTTGTGAAGTGCATTCACTACCATCTGCTCTATAAGCTTAATAGTAGTGGAGAGTAAATAGACTGGCCTGAAATGCTTTACCCTACACCTCTTACATTTAATTGTATAAACTGCATTGCCATCTCAATTTTTCTAAACTTCTTTAAAAATCATGTCTCAAATATTCAATCAGTTATTTAGACTGGAAACATATGTTTCTACATGGCAGTACTCATCATCAAATGGATTTACCTTATAATGATTTTTTTAAAACCCCATAGAAGTTGTAGTGGATAGGCTGATTATCTGGATGGATTTAATGTTTTGATTAATTTATTTAAGGAAAGAGGATACAAAATGAAAGATATTAATAACCTATATCAGTATACTAGTAAGATTAATAAGAATGACCAAAGAACTATAGTAATGTAAATTTTAAGGTTTCATTTCCTTAAATTTAAATTTTAAATACAATAAGAAGGAAAGCTATATGGTGATGCAATATAATATGTATTCTGTTGAAGTGCACAACATTGTGAAACAATTTTGGGCTACAATGACTCAAAATGAAAAACTGGGACAATTTTTTATCAAAAAAAATAATAGCTTCATATATTAAAAGAGCCAGGTTACAGGATTTAGTGGCTCAAATTAATTTTATATGCCAGGAAGAAACAGTTACGTGTGTTATTATGAACTTTGGATCTGATGTTGTCAGTCTCCATCTATTCTTGACCAATGTGTTATGGTTCCAATCCTCGGAACTGGACTGGCCGTCACAAACCTCGAGTCAGCCAAAAAAACTCTCAGGCTGCAAGTCTACCCACAATATCCTTCTCCGCATTACCTCAGATCTTGTTTGCTGCTCTTGCGAATAAGATGTGTCAGCCGACTCGCTTGTAGCTAAGTGTTTTATTCCTGTTTTATCACTATTTCTTCTCAATTTTTTCCTTCTAGAAGTGTAATCCTTTCTTCTAGTCTATCCTTGAGTATGTGTATTACCACATAAAAGTGGACAAACGCTTGAGAAAGTTTCTCCACTTCCAGATAGGAGCCAGTCATTTCCAGTTCAGAGCACTGCCCTTTGGCTTCAACACAGCCCCCAGGGTGTTCACCATATGTATGGTGGCAGTCACAGCTCATCTGAGGCTGCAAAGATTCAGAGTGTTTTCTTATCTAGATGACTGGCTCCTCACTGCTACTACCAGGCATCTGCTACTACAGACTACGGACTTTATCCTGGATCTGTCCCACCTGTTGGACATAACAGTCAACCCTGCTAAATTCTAGTTAACCCCATCCCAGGACATGGAATTTATCGAAGCTCATTTCAACACTTCTTCTTGCATAACATCACTTCCCCTACACAGAAGTTGCAGAAGATACAGTTGCAAGTTCATCTACTTCTGCACTCAAACAAGATACTTGCTGTACAGATTCAGCAGGCACTAGGCCCCATGGCAGCTACTATCACCTTAGTCCCATTGACAAGATTTCACATGAGGCTTCTCCAATGGTTGCTAGCAAATCAATGCTCAATTCTGACCTACTCCATGGACCACTTAAGTTTCATATCCAGTCGCTGCAAGAACAATCTAACCTGGCGGATGCACTCAGAGGAGGTTCTTCTAGGCTGCCCCTTTGTTCCCGCTCAGCTCAAGGTCATAGTGACCACAGATGCTTTTCAGATGGGGGGCATTATCTGGGGGAAGACAGTCCAAGGCACTTAGTCCCCCTCCGAGGCCAACTTGCATATCAGTGTACTGGAGTTAAGAGCAGTGCTTCTGGTGTTTCAGTCATTTCATTCTGCTTACCTCTAGGGATGATAACTATTCAGTTGGACAACATGTCAGTAGACTGGTACATCAACAAACAGGGAGGAACCAGATCCCACCCACTGTGTCAAGAAACCCTCTGAGTATGGCAAGAGGCCATATCTTCCAACTACTTTCTGATAGCAACACACATTCCGGGGAGTTCAAACGTGATTGCAGACAAACTGAGCAGATGCATCCTCATGCCTCATGAGTAATCTCTGAAGTCCAGAGTATCTCTTTTTCATGATTGGCCCCCAGGTCTCCTCTATGCCTTCCCTCCTTTTCACCAATCCCTCTTTTTCTCAAGAAAACAGCTCAGTTGAGAGGCAGATGTGATCCTCATTGCTCCTTATTGGCCTCGACAGATATGGTTTCCCTTCCTTTGGCCTCATCTTCTTCACTGCCCTTGAGAAAACAGCTCAGTTGAGAGGCAGATGTGACCTTCTCCATCCGA